>NC_057806.1:607273936-607306919 GCF_018294505.1 Triticum aestivum
TGGGGACGGTGCGGCGACGGGGGCGGCGACGAGGGATATGGAGACGGGGGCGGCGGGCGACGGGGCAGAGGAGAAGAAGCAGATGAGAAACTGAAATTTTTGAAGTGTTTAGTTATATAGGATGGACCTTTAGTACCGGTTGGAGCCACCAACCGGTACTAAAGGCCTGTTTAGCCAGGCCAAGCGGCGGGAACCGCACCCCTTTAGTACCGGGTGGTGGCTCCAACCGGTACTAAAGGCCCCCCCCCTTTAGTACCGATTGGTGCCACCACCCGGTACTAAAGGGGGTGCACTGGCAAGGTGCGGTGCGGCAAGTTTAGTCCCACCTCGCTAGCCGAGGGGCGTCCGCACTGGTTTATAACCCCCCGTGCGGTAGCTCTCTTGAGCTCCTCTCCAAAGCAGGCCTACTGGGCCTACATGTTCTGTGCTGCCTTGTGGACCTACTGGGCCATTGCGGGCCTGCATCCTGGCCCAACAACAGGTTGGGTTTCTAGTCGTATGCAGGCCGCTCTGGCCCAGTAGGCGGGCTTTTTTATTTTTTTTTTGCTTTATTTATTTTTGAGTTGTTTTTTGTGTATTTAGAGTTTCTTTGTGAATATTTTTGCTTTAGGTACAAAAAATTACAAACTTTCTGTTAGTGCCCGTAGTTTTCAAATTTGAATAGTTTAAATTTTGAATTATTTGAAATTAGTGTGAATCACTAGTTTGTGAATAACTTAACTTTAAAAATCAATAAAGGAATGAAAGAATTTGTTTGCACATAAAATTTCTTCGCGTTTCAAATGCCAAAACACATAACTACCCTAACTATTACAGAGATTCCCTCGTGGGTGTGAAACACAGAAGAAAGTGATGATAGTGAAGCCGATCACATCCCAGATCTTTGGGTGTGAAACTTTTTCTTCGCGTGTGTCCCTTTGCACCGTAACCATGGAACATCTTCATCATTTAACGGGATTCTTGGGTCAATATTCACTGTGAATGGAGCAATTTCATCAAACTCTTCATAATCTTCTGACATGTCTGTCTTGTCATCCACTCCCACAATGTTTCTCTTCCCAGAAAGAACTATGTGCCGCTTTGGCTCATCGTACGATGCATTCGCTTCCTTATCTTTTCTTTTTATTGGGTTGGTAGACATGTCCTTCACATAGAAAACCTGTGCCACATCATTGGCTAGGATGAATGGTTCATCTGCATACGCAAGATTGTTGAGATCCACTATTGTCATTCCGTACTGCGGGTCTTTCGTTACCCCGCCTCATGTCATATTGACCCATTTGCACCGAAACAAAGGGACCTTCAAACCACGTCGATAGTCAAGGTACCATATTTTCTGTATATAACCATAATATGTTTCCTTTCCCGTCTTGGTTTCTGCATCAAAGCGGACACCACTGTTTTGGTTGGTGCTCTTCTTATCTTGGGCGATCGTGTAAAATGTATTACCATTTATCTCGTACCCTTTGAAAGTCATTATATTCGAAGATGGTAACTGGGACAGCAAGTACAGGTCATCTTCAATAGAGGTGTCATGCATGGTACGTGTCTGCAACCAGCTGGCGAAACTCCTGGTTTGTTCACGTGTAATCCAGTCATTAGACCGCTCCGGGTGTTTGGAGCGTAGCAAATTCTTGTGTTCATCCATATACGGAGCCACCAAGGCGGAATTCTGTAGAACTGTGTAGTGTGCTTCAGTGAGAGAATGTCCGTCCATACATATTATTTGTTCCCCTCCTAGCGTGCCTTTTCCATCCAGTCTGCCCTTATGCCGCGATTCAGGAACACCAATCGGCTTAAGGTCAGGAATAAAGTCAATATAGAACTCAGTGACCTCCTCATTTTCATGGCCCTTGGAGGACTCCCATGAACCTCTCAAAGGGGAACATATTGTGTAGAAATACAGGACCCAAAATGTTAATCTCTTCGCATAGGTGAACTAGGACGTGCGTCATGATGTTGAAGAAGGATGGTGGGAACACCAACTCGAAACTGACAAGACATTGCACCAAATCATTCTCTAACCTTGGTATGATTTCTGTATCGATTATCTTCTGAGAGATTGCATTGAGAAATGCACATAGCTTCACAATGGCTAATCAAATGTTTTCCGGTAGAATCCCCCTCAATGCAACCGGAAGCAGTTGCGTCATAATCACGTGGTAGTCATGAGAATTTAGGTTCTGGAACTTTTTCTCTGCCATGTTTATTATTCCCTTTATATTTGACAAGAAGCCAGACGGTACCTTAATACTAAGCAGGCATTCAAAGAAGATTTCCTTCTCTTCCTTGGTAAGAGCATAGCTTGCATGACCCTGATGTATGCCGTCTTTTCCGTGCATACGTTGCTGGTCCTCCCATGCCTCAGGTGTATCTTTTGTCTTCCCATGCACGCCCAAGAAGCCAAGCAGGGTCACACAAAGATTCTTCATCACATGCATCACGTCGATTGCGGAGCGGACCTCTAGGTCTTTCCAATAGGGCAGGTCCCAAAATATAGATTTCTTCTTCCACATGGGTGCGCATCTGTCAGCGTCATTCGGAACAGGTTGTCCACCAGGACCCTTTCCAAAGGCCACCTTCAAATCCTTGACCATATCATGTACATCAGCACCAGCACGGTGGCGAGGCTTCGTCCGGTGATCCGCCTCACCTTTGAAATGCTTGCCTTTCTTTCTTACGGGATGCCTGCTCGGAAGAAATCGACAATGTCCCAGGTACACATTCTTCTTACAATTAGCCAAATATATACTATCGGTATCGTCCAAACAGTGCGTGCATGCACGGTATCCCTTGTTTGTCTGTCCTGAAAGGTTACTGAGAGCAGGCCAATCATTGATGGTCACGAACAGCAACGCCTTTAGGTCAAATTCTTCCCCCATGTGCTCATCCCACGCACGTACACCTGTTCCATTCCACAGTTGTAAGAGTTCTTCAACTAATGGCCTTAGGTACACATCAATGTCATTGCCGGGTTGCTTAGGGCCTTGGATGAGCACTGGCATCATAATGAACTTCCTCTGCATGCACAACCAAGGAGGAAGGTTATACAAACATAGAGTCACAGGCCAGGTGCTATGGTTGCTGCTCTGCTCCCCAAAAGGATTAATGCCATCTGCGCTTAGACCAAACCATATGTTCCTTGCGTCATCTGCAAACTCCTTCCCATACTTTCTTTCGATTTTTCTTCACTGCGACCCGTCACCGGGTACTCTTTCTTACGGTCTTCTCTGTGCCATCGCATCGCCTTGGCATGCTCTTTGTTTTGGAACAAACGTTTCAACCGTGGTATTATAGGAGCATACCACATCACCTTGGCAGGAATCTTCTTCCTGGGGAGCTCGCCCTCGACATCACCAGGGTCATCGCGGCTGATCTTATAGCGCAATGCACCGCATACCGGGCAAGCGTTCAAATCCTCGTACTCACCGCGGTAGATGATGCAATCATTAGGGCATGCATGTATCTTCTGCACCTCTAACCCTAGAGGGCAGACAGCCTTCTTTGCTTCGTACGTACTCTCGAGCAATTCGTTGTCCTTTGGAAGCATATCCTTTATCATTACTAGCAACTTTCCAAATCCCTTGTCAGGTACACCATTCTCTGCCTTCCATTGCAGCAATTCCAGTGTCGTGCCCAGCTTTTTCTTGTCACCTACGCAATTCGGGTACAACAATTTTTTGTGATCCTCTAACATGCGCTGCAACTTCTTCTTCTCCAAATCACTTGCGCAGTTTCTCTTTGCATCGGCAATGGCCCGACCTAGATCATCAAAGGGCTCATCCGATGCCTCTTCTTCAGCTTCTTCCCGCATTGCCGGCTCAGCTTCTTCCGTCATTACCGGCTCAGCTTCTTCCCTCATTGTTGTATCATCGTATTCAGGGAACCCATGGCCAGGATAGCTATCGTCGTCCTCTTCTTCTTCATTGTCTTCCATCATAACCCCTCTTTCTCCATGCTTGGTCCAAACATTATAGTGGGGCATGAAACCGGACTCAAACAGGTGGACGTGAATGGTTCTTGACATAGAGTAATTGTGACCATTCTTACAGCCAGCACATGGACAATGCATAAAACCATCTGCTCGCTTGTTTGCCTCAGCCGCAAGCAGGAAAGTACGCACGCCATTAATGAACTCGGGAGAGCATCGGTCATCGTACATCCATTGCCGGCTCATCTTCAATACACAGCACCGAAAACATCAAATTAATACAATACATAAAGATCATACAACACTTAAATGCAACAAACAAATAACTCTCTAGCTAAAGAATTTAAATGCAACAACAAATGCGATCAAGATCGCAAGTAAGGTAACAATTGATCCAACAGCATAATGATACCAAGCCTCACTATGAATGGCATATTTTCTAATCTTTCTAATCTTCAAGTGCATTTTCTTCATCTTAATCTTGTGATCATCGACGACATCGGCAACATGCAACTCCAATTCCATCTTCTCCCCCTCAATTCTTTTCAATTTTTCCTTCAAACCCTCATTTTCTCTTTCAACTAAATTTAACCTCTCGACAATAGGGTCGGTTGGAATTTCCGGTTCAACTACCTCCTACGTACAAATATCTATGTCAACTTGATGGGCATAATTTGTCATAAACATGAAATGCAATGAATAGTTTTAAAAAAGAATATACCACATCCGAATCATAACCCGGACGAGGGCCGACGGGGACGGATATCAAAACCATGGCACTATGTATAACAAACAACGTATGGGTAAGATAATTATACGAGTAACTATATATCCAAATCACACAAACATCAATTTTTTATATAAAACTTCATGAACAAGAGGCTCACCACAAGGTGGTGCCGGCGACGGGACGTTGCGAGTGATCGACGGTGGTTACGACGGAGACTTAGAAGGTACTAATTAAACCACACATACATATGCAAAACTAAGTGTTATTTTTGACCTCAAATTGCATATAAATCAAATACTAGCACATATATATAATTCCGCCCAAATTACTAAACTCAAAAATCAATCACTATATAAAGCATTGCACGAGCTAATCTAGCAATGAGAGATGAAAGGAAAAGTTGCTAACCTTTGTGATCATTTGAATGGATGGGGGCCTTCAAATCTTGGGCAAAATGTGTGATGAGCTTGAGAGGAAGAGGGAAAATAACAGAGAGGAGAGGGGAAAGGGGAAGAACAGAGCGAGCTTGGGTGGACGAAGGGTCTATGTAGGACGACCTTTAGTACCGGTTCGTGATACGACCCGGTACTAAAGGTGCTGGAGGGGCCCTGTACTGACAACATCCTGCCACCACTCACTTCAGTACCGGTTCGTGGCACGAACCGGTGCTAAAGGTTCGCCACGAACCGGTACTAATGAGAGCGGCCCGGCTAGCCGTTGGAACCGGCACTAATGTACACATTAGTGCCGGCTCAAATTGAAACCGGCACTAATGTGCTTCATGTTTTACCCTTTTTCTACTAGTGTATTTTATCTTGCAAAAATAGAAATGAACTCAAAAGGTTATTAGCTAAATGGAGTAAGCAATCTCTAAATGCTAGAATGAAACCTGACCATGCTTTTGCTACTTCACCTATCTTTGTTACTGATAAGGATTATGAATTCTCTATTGATCCTGATATAATTACTTTGGTTGTATCTGATCCTTTTGATGGTTATGAATCTGAAACTCTTGTGGCACATCTTACTAAATTGAATGACATAGCCACCCTGTTCACTAAAGATGAGAGAACTCGCTACTTTTACATCCTTAAAATATTTCCGTTCTCATTAAAGGGTGATGCTAAGATATGGTTTAATTCTCTTGATCCTGGTTGTGTGCGTAGTCCCCAGGATATGATTTATTACTTCTCTGCTAAATATTTCCCTGCTCATAAGAAACAAGCTGATTTAAGGGATATATATAATTTTGTGCAAATTGAAGAAGAGAGTCTCCCACAAGCTTGGGGGAGGCTTCTCCAATTACTTAATGCTTTGCCTGATCATCCTCTTAAGAAAAATGAAATACTTGATATCTTTTATAATGGACAACTGATGCCTCCAGAGATTACCTGGATAGTTGTGTTGGTTCTGTTTTCATGGAAAGAACACCGGATGAAGCTGAAATTCTATTGAATAATATGTTGACAAATGAAAATAATTGGACACCTCCGGAGCCAATTCCTGAGCCTATTCCTAAACCAACTCCGAAGAAGAGGGGTATTCTATTTCTCACTCCTGAAGATATGCAAGAGGCAAAGAAATCTATGAAAGAAAAAGGTATTAAAGCTGAAATGTTAAGAATTTACCTCCTATTGAAGAAATACACGGTCTTAATTTACCACCTGTTGAAGAAACATATAATTTTAATCCTTTACCTATTGAAGAAACTCATGGTCTTGATAACCCGACACAGGTAGTAAAGGTAAATTCTCTCTATAGATATGATAAAGCTGAAATCCCATTTACTAAATTTGCTAGACCATGCTTAGATGAGTTTGATAAATTTATGGCTAAGTGTCGGTGTCAAAACCGACGGATATTGGGTAGGGGGTCCCGAACTGTGCGTCTAGGCCAGATGGTAACAAGAGGCAAGGGACACGAAGTTTTACCTAGGTTCGGGCCCTCTCGATGGAGGTAAAACCCTACGTCCTGCTTGATTAATATTGATGATATGGGTAGTACAAGAGTAGATCTACCACGAGATCAGAGAGGCTAAACCCTAGAAGCTAGCCTATGGTATGATTGATGTCTATCGTGTCCTACGGACTAAAACCCTCCAGTTTATATAGACACCGGAGAGGGTTAGGGTTACACAAAGTCGGTTACAATGGTAGGAGATCTGAATATCCGTATCGCCAAGCTTGCCTTCCACGCCAAGGAAAGTCCCTTCCGGACACGGGACGAAGTCTTCAATCTTGTATCTTCATAGTCCAGGAGTCCGGCAGAAGGTATAGTCCGGCTATCCGAACACCCCCTAATCCAGGACTCCCTCAGTAGCCCCTGAACCAGGCTTCAATGACGACGAGTCCGGCACGCAGATTGTCTTCGGCATTGCAAGGCGGGTTCCTCCTCCAAGTACTTCATAGAAGATTTTGAACACAAAGATAGTGTCTGGTTCTGCAAAATAAGTTTCCACATATTGCCATAGAGAGAATAATATTTACACAAATCTAATCTGCTGACGTATGTCGTAGCGTGACACACCACGGCCAAGCCTTTATCCAAGTTGTTTCATTATCCCACCTCAGCACGTCATGCAAGGCAGTTTCCTTGGCACGTCTTGTCAAAGCAGAGATCGTGTCCCCTTATTCCCGAATTCTCATCAATACGGGCGTGGGTAACCCAACCGCTTCTAGGACTCCTAAATCATAGGCAAGTCCAAACGGACATGGAGAGGACGCTTGATATTCACCCTCTTTATAAAGGGACAAGGCTTTTATTTTTCCCTCCCGTGCACAATCGAATCCTTCCCCCGCCTCAAGCTCAAACGCCCAAAGCTCAGGTCAGGTGCTCCGAACCTTCAGTCATGTCCGGATCTAGCCTTCAAGGCCGATGGGTGCCTTCCTCTGTCACGGAAGAAGACATCAAAAAGTTGGGGGAGGCCAGATATCTGACCGCCGAGATTTTGCATCGGCTGCCTCCCCGGGGGCAGGCCGTCCCCTCCCCCGAACCCAACGAGAGCGTCGTGTTCATCTCCCACTTCCTCCGAGGTCTCGGCCTTGCTTTGGATCCTTTCGTCAGGGGCTTGATGTTTTACTACGGGCTAGATTTCCATGAACTGGCTCCGGACTCCTTTCTTCATATCACGACATTTATTGTCGTGTGCGAGGCCTTCCTCCGGGTTACCCCTCACTTTGGCCTATGGCTCAAGACCTTTGAAGTAAAGCCAAAGATGATCGAGGGGCAACATGCGGCGTGTGGAGGTTCCTCAATACGCAAGATGGCGGGAGCTCCGTGGCCCAAAGGATCCATCCCAGAGGTGTGTCTGAACTGTGGCAACAGGAGTGGTTCTACATCACGGCTCCTAGAAGTGCCAAGTGGGCGGCCGCCCCTGTTTTCCGCCTGGGCCTTCACCACAACTGATGTCATGGATTAGCAGAGGACTGAGCTAGGGTCCAGCCAGGGACGTGCCTATACTGCAAAGCTGCATTCGAGATCTCTTCGATGGAGATTTTAGTTTGGTTGCGGTAATACAAGTTATGTTGGTTCGTCAAGTCCAGCCGTGCAAACGCCGGCCTCTTCGCCTGTGGGAGTTCAATCCCGAGGGACCGTGTGTCATTCAAAATTTTGTCAGCCTGACGCACGAGGAGATGTACAAGTCATTCTTCGGACCTCAAGTGGAGTGTCCGGAAATCACTAAGGACGTGGGCCTGAGTAGTAACCGCGCCGCCGATCAGGTAAGGCATCTTCCGGCCGAACATACTATCCCTCCTTTGTTACGAAGTTATTTCTGAGAGTTTGTTTTTTGACCAGGACTGGCTAACAAAGGCGAAGTTGATTTGGTGTTTGCCCACCCCCCCCCCCTCTCCGAGGGTTTGGAAAACCCGGTATTGGAAAAGATGCTCCAGACCGCACCTTACCCGGAGCCCTTGAAGGAAGATACTGTGGAGGATAATACAGGCGGACGCGGGCCCCCAACGCTGCCCATTCTAACCGAGGGAGCGAGAATTTCCATGAAGGAATACGACCAGAAGAGGAAAAGGACTGCGCCCAGGGATTCGGAAGCCGAAGCTTCCAAACGGGGGAAGAAATCTCCCACAGGGGATCCTACCTTGGGGGACGTTGTTGCCGCACAAAGTCCGCGGGGGGATCAATTCTCCCGCGAGTCGTAAGTGACCCGAAAATACTTTAATAGTATAGATACGCCATCTTTTTCTTCTAAGAAAATAACCACCACATATATTTTTGCAGTTCGGGCCTTAGCCCCTCTCAAATGAGCTCGTCTTCGGGGGATCTTCTTCCAGAGATGATGGAGAGCAAAACGCCTCCTCCAGACTCCTGCGCTCCAGAAGCGGGCGACCCTGAAGTGTCGTCACGGAGGGCCTCTCCGAGTCCGGTGAGGCCAGAAGATAATCCTATTGACCCCCGAAGCTCCCAGTGTCGGGCTCCCGAAGAGAGCAGACAAAAGAGTCCGGCACCGTCTAGTGTGCGATCGGATGTCCTGAGGGAGTTGGTGGGGCGAGCGGCCATCTCAGATGAACACCCTATGCTGATGGATACGGTGGTGGAGAGAATCGCGTCCGCCGAAAGCGGATTGCATGAAGCTTTTATGAGTCTACTGACAGGCTTTGAGGTACGTAAAAATAATGTATGATAGTCCTGCACATGCTAGGTGTGCCCTGTGTAGATAGTAGCCCCTGAGACTCTGGTTGTCGTCGGAAACGATGACGAACAAAGGATCGTATTCCCAGGTAATAACCGCACTGCCTTTATGTGCAGGTGAGGGAAACTCCGGTTGCTGGCCCGACTGGCGAGTTTGCCCATTTAAAACGGCAGTTGGATGCGGCAGACGCCGACATTGAGCTTGTTAACAAAAGGCTTGACGAGGCACAGGGTAAGCGTCATTATCTGGTAAACGCCACATAGGAAGAGCAGCATGATGCCAGTATCTTTAACATGTTGTGACTGCAGATGGAGCTGCCACTGTTGAAGCCTTGCGGGCAGAACTTGCCCGAGCCAAGGAACAAGCGAGGTTGGGTAATGCGGCTGCTTTGAAGGCGGCCGAAGAGTTGCGAGCCGAGAAGGTCGCGCATGGCGAGAGCTGAGATAAGATGGCCAAAATGGCTATAGAATTAAAAGCCACTGCCACCCATTGCCGGGTTCTTGAAAAGGAAAACCAGGCGAAGGCATCGGACCTTGAGAAGGCTGCGGCGACGAGAAAAGACCTCCGCTCTGCTATGAGGGCAAAGAAGGAGGAGCTGCGGGAAGCCAGGGATATTATAGCTGGGAAATCCTTTATGTTGCGGAGGAAGTTGGAGATCCACGGTATGCCCCTCTGGATCGGCTGTGGAATTCAGAGGATATGTATATGGATTTGGCAGCGAGCGCTGCCGATGCGGCCAAGTACTTCCGAGGTCAGACGGACCGTGAAGTAGACCAGCTATTTTGGAGACAATTCCATTCTCCCGAGCGTCCGCTTTCATTGACTAATCAATTAGCCGAATGGGACGAACTAAAGAGGTTGTCCGGACTCTCCATGAGGTCTGTTGTGGATCAGCTAAGGCTGGAAGGGTCAAAACCGAACAGCTATTTCAGCTTGGTGCAACGGTTCCTTACGTGGTGCTGCGCGTTGATGCGATGAAGAGGTCGACATGCATAGAGGGCACACGGATGGCCTTTGCCCGTGTGAAAGCACACTGGGTGGAGATGGATGATGCCACTGTTGCAGCGCGGGATTCGGCCATAGGTCGAAGGGCTGCTGAGAACTACTTTGAAGAAGTTCTTGAGGGTGCTCGTTTGATAGAGACCCAGTGCTCAAAAAATATTATGTTTGAGTGATATGTAATCTTATTGTAAACGAAATGCTTTTATAAATTTTCATAAGGCTATTTTTATACTTTTCCCTGAAAGTAATATGATGCCTCCTGGGCGGCCGTTTATGTATACATGTGTATAACCTGAAAGATTGCAGTCGTCGGCTTCAACCCCCATGCATATAATGCAGAGGTGCTCGCAAGAAACACGCATTCACACTTAACCCAACGTCTTGGTCCTATTAAGGAGGTGATAGCGGAGTGAGCGAGGCAACCGGACTATAACGATTTAACACTTTCACTTAGCCATAGGAGTTTGACAGTGGGGCTACTAGATAGCCCCTGGTGGCTCCGCACTCTCCCGATCCCGGGGTGCGTACATGCCTGGCTGGAAAAAGGCCCTTCGTTAAGGCGGAGGAATTCTAACATTCCCATAGGTCTTCGAGTGGTTGACCAGTCTCACGCTATATCATGACAGTTAGTTTTTGGCTTTCTCTGCTGAGGTGCTCATTCGGATGAACCAGGGCACAATCGCAGTAGTTCTCCTGGTGCTACCTTAGCCAGTAAAGCGGAACGTAAGGCACCAAAACACAGGAGCCGGGCAAACCCAACATTTGACCAAAGACAATGATTCGGAGTTGATGCATATAGGGCCAAACTCGCGATGCCGAACACTCCCTAAGGTATTCGGTCTTTGTGGTATAAACCGGGCCTAAATAATGGCCTTTGTAAGGAGCCCCTTGTGTCCAGGTACGTGCATTGTTCTGGCGTGGCGACATGCCAAGACGTCAGCATCCTTCTCAACGGTGGATATGTATCAACAAGAGATAGTAAAAAAGGTTTACGCAGGGTCTTAATCTAAAAAGAATCCTTGGAGCGGGTCCCTGCTGCACGTCTGCGCCTGTGTCTCCGTTGTGCCGTATCCTGGACGGGTGTAGCACGATGATCGTCTGTAAAAGATAGGAATTTAGGTGAAAAAGGTTGTCGTGCAAAAAGACAGTTTGTTAAAGAAACCATGCATAATTCAAGATGAGGAGAAATTGCCACATGTCTGCGCGCATTGAGCCCCTTGTATTGACGAGTAGGGGTGTGACCATTTATTCGGTATAAGTAGCGGCGCCGGACTCGATTAGTTGTGTCTGAGGTCTTGACGACCTATTGGATGCTTTCGCTGGTCCGGGCGCTTTTAGTGTGCGGCTGCCAAGGCCGCCTCACTCTCTTCGGCATGCAGAGATCGCTTGATATTTCCGTGCACTGTAATGATGCCACGTGGACCGAGCATCTTGAGTGTGAGGGAGGCGTAGTGTGGTATTGCATTAAGGCGAGCAAAAGCTTCGCGTCCGAGCAGTGCTTGATAGCCACTTTGAAATGGAGCGATGTGGAAAGTTAAATTCTTGCAACGGAAGTTATCGGGGGAGCCGAATAGAACTTGTAGTAGGAGGGAGCCCGTACAACAAGCCCCTGGGCCTGGCATTACTCCTTTAAAGGTAGTATTGCTATGGTGAATTTGTGTTGGGTCTAACCCCAGCCCGTGGATTGTATCCTGATATATTAGGTTTAGGCTACTGCCGCCGTCCATCAAGACTTGTGTGAAGTGATATCCGCCAATTACTGGGTCTAATACCAGGGCAGCCCACCCTGCATGTCCGATACTTGCAGAGTAATCGCGATGGCCGAAAGTGATCGGTTGAGACGACCAGTGGCAGGACTTCGCGATGACAGGCACTTGGGTATATTTTCATGGGAGTGTCGCGTTGTTTTTTTCCCTTGATCACGTGTAGCACGTTTACTGTTTTGACTTCTGGTGGAAATTTCTTTTGTTCCCCCGTGTCTTGCTTGGGAGGCTCGTCCTCGTCTTCACTTGGCGTATCCTCCCCCTTGTGTACAGCATTAAGCTTGCCGGACTGCTTGAAGACCCAACATTCTCTGTGGGTATGATTAGCAGGTTTACCAGGGGTACTATGGATATGACATACTTGGTCCAGAATTTTGTTGAGGCTGGACAGTTCATCCCTGGTGCCTTTAGGGGGCGGCTTTTGACCTGGCCGAGAGCTTTTGAATCCGGCATTTACTGTCGTGCCCTTCGTGCTATCTTCTTTATTCCGGCGTTTGTTATTGTTGTTGCACCGTGATTTCCCGTTTCCATCTCTAACTTCAGATGTACTGGGGTCGCTGGTGCTGCATCTAGCAAGCCAGCTGTCCTCACCCACGCAAAAGCGGGTCATGAGGTTTGTTAATGCGGCCATTGTTCTCGGCTTATTTTGGCCGAGGTGTCTGGCGAGCCATTCGTCACGGACGCTATGCTTGAAAGCCGCTAAGGCTTCGGCGTCCGGACAGTCGACAATCTGGTTCTTTTTAGTAAGAAACCTGTTCCAAAGTTTTCGGGCTGACTCTCCAGGCTGTTGAGTTATATGACTCAAATCTTTTGCATCCGGAGGTCGAACATAAGTCCCTTGAAAATTTGCCCGAAAGGCGCCTTTGAGCTCTTCCCAACTTCCAATGGAGCTTTCGGGGAGGCCTTTGAGCCAGTGATGAGCTGGCCCTTTGAGCTTGAGGGGTAAGTATTTGATGGCGTGGAGATCATCTCCTCGAGCCATATGGATGTGAAGGATATAGTCCTCAATCCAAACCCCAGGGTCTGTTGTTCCATCGTATGCCTCTATATTTACGGGCTTGAATCCCTCTGGAAATGCATGATCCAGCACCTCGTCGGTGAAACATAGGGGGTGTGCGGCATCCCTGTAGCTGGGTGTACCACGTTGTTTGGATGTTTGTTGTGTTGCATTGTATGCTGGGGCGTGCTTGCGTGGTCCATAGATGGATCTTGTTGCGTCGTCCTTTGGGTGCGAACCCCCGCCTGAGTCGTGTGTTGTATTGTGAGCGGCGTTGTATGCCGCTTTGTGTTGGTAGAGGGGTCGTCTATCTGACCAGGTGGCTGCTTTGATTGGTTGTGGGGGGTCTGAGGCCTCCTCATCGAATTCGGGTAGCAGCTTCCACTTTGGGTAGCTCTTGGAGGGGTGATTGTCGCCGTACCTTGCTGCACTGTTGAGTATTTTGCTCCATCTAAATTGGAGTGTGTCTTGCGCAGCCTTGAGCCATCACTTCTGCTTTTTAAGGTTCCTCGCGGTGGCAACAAGCCTTTTACGGGCGTTCTGCTGCTCCGGGTGCCTGTCTGGCGTTATGTCGTCCGGACCATTATCCTTGATAGGATTTTTTGTTCGGTTTGATTATCCGGATTGCCGTTGTCCGGCAGCAGTTCGCCCTGCTCCAGCGCTGGGTCTGTGTGATCACTATTTCTGTCGAGGCAGGATTTGGGGCGGCGCTTGCGTCGCCGCTTTGACTGCTTTTCGAGGGAACACGCCTTCGGTGCGTCCTTCCGCTCCTCGTCGTCATCTTTTGGTGCGTCCACCATGTATACGTCGTATGATGAGGTGGCGTTCCAGGGCTCAGTAGGCGTTGGTTCTTCATCGTCTCCTTCATCGGCGTCCATACCGTCGATGTTGTCGGGGTCGAGGTCGAGTATGTCGGTTAAATCATGGACAGTGGCTACCAAGTGGGCGGTGGGTGGGTTTTGAATTTCTTCATCGTCCGACCCCCAACCTTGCCGACCGTAGTCCGGCCAGGGCTCTCCTGATAAAGAGAGAGACTCCAGTGTCTTTAGAATATCGCCGAAAGGCGAGTGCTGAAAGATGTCCGTGGCGGTAAACTCCATGATCGGCGCCCAATCGGATTCGATCGGCAGGGGCGCGGAGGGTTCGGAGTCCGGAGAGAAGTCCGGCTCCTTGGAGTCATGAGTATCACGGAGTGCGGGGCTGGTGTTCGGCTCAATCGCCGTTGGGATCGCAGCCCCGAGGTGGCGTCCAACCGCCCATCCTTGATCGGCGCAGTTGGCTCTGAATTAAGGGTCGAAGCTGATGCGGGTGCGGCCTCCAAGGCACTGTTCGGCGGCAGAGCTATCATGCTCGTCGGGACAGTGCGGCGCGCTCGGCAGTGGCTCGAATCCGTTGAAGATCAAGTCCCCGCAGATATCAGCCGTGTAGTTTAAACTTCCGAATCTGACCTGACGGCCAGGGGCGTAGCTTTCGATCTGCTCCAGATGGCTAAGTGAATTGGCCCGCAGTGCGAAGCCGCCGAAGATGAAGATCTGTCCGGGGAGGAAGGTCTCACCCTGGACTGCATCGCTATTGATGATCGTAGGAGCCATCGAGCCTGACGACGACGACACAGAGGAACTCTCAATGAAAGCACCAATGTTGGTGTCAAAACCGGTGGATCTCGGGTAGGGGGTGCCGAACTGTGCGTCTAGGCCGGATGGTAACAGGAGGCAAGGGTCACGAAGTTTTACCCAGGTTCGGGCCCTCTTGATGGAGGTAAAACCCTACGTCCTGCTTGATTAATATTGATGATATGGGTAGTACAAGAGTAGATCTACCATGAGATCAGAGAGGCTAAACCCTAGAAGCTAGCCTATGGTATGATTGTTGTCTATCGTGTTCTACGGACTAAAACCCTCCGGTTTATATAGACACCGGAGAGGGTTAGGGTTACACAAAGTCGGTTATAATGGTAGGAGATCTGAATATCCGTATCGCCAAGCTTGCCTTCCACGCCAAGGAAAGTCCCTTCCGGACATGGGACGAAGTCTTCAATCTTGTATCTTCATAGTCCAGGAGTCCGGCAGAAGGTATAGTCCGGCTATACGAACACCCCCTAATCCAGGACTCCCTCACTAAGCAAGAAGACTTTAATGCTTATTTTGGTAGACAATTGAAATACAATTCAAATATGCTTGAACACTTGGGTGATTATATGGCTAATGTTAAAGGTGAACTTAAACTTATTAGTAAACATGCTTCTATGGTTACCACTCAAGTAGAACAAGTACTTAAAGCTCAAAATGATTTGCTCAATGAATTGAATAGTAAAGATAATGATAATGCTGTTAGAGTGGCTACTAGAACTGGTAGAATGACTCACGAACCTTTGTATCCTGAAGGCCGCCCTAAGAGAATTGAGCAAGATTCTCAGAGAAATAATATAGATGTACCTAGTTCTTCTAAAAAGAAGAAAAAGAAATATGATAAGACTTTGCATGCTTCTAGTGATCCTATTGTTGAAACACCTAAGAATCCAAATGATATTTCTATTTCTGATGCTGAAACTCAATCTGGTAATGAACCCAAAACTAGTGATAATGTTAATGATAATGTTCATAATGATGCTCAACCTAGTAATGATAATGACATAGAAATTGAACCTGCTGTTGATCTGATAACCCACAATCAAAGAATCAATGTTATGATAAAAAGACTTTGTTGCTAGGAAACATGGTAAAGAAAGAGAACCTTGGGTTCAGAAACCCATGCCCTTTCCGCCCAAACCATCCAAGAAAAAGGATGATGAGGATTTTGAGCGCTTTGCTGAAATGATTAGACCTATCTTTTTGCGTATGCGATTAACTGATATACTCAAAACCAATCCTTATGCTAAGTGCATGAAAGATATTATTACAAATGAAAGAAAGATACCGGAAGCTGAAATTTCCACCATGCTTGAATTATACTTTAAGGGTGGAATACCAAAGAAACTTGGAGATCCAGGAGTACCCACTATACCATGCTCTATTAAAAGAAACTATGTTAAAACTCCTTTATGTGATCTTGGAGCCGGTGTTAGTGTTATGCCTCTCTCTTTATATCGTAGACTTGATTTGAATAAGTTGACACCTACTGAAATATCCTTGCAAATGGCTGATAAATCAACTGCTATACCTGTCGATATTTGTGAGGATGTGCCTGTTGTAGTTGCAAACGTTACTATTTTAACGGACTTTGTTATTCTTGATATTCCCGAGGATGATAGTATGTCTATTATTCTTGGAAGACCTTTTTGTATACAGCAGGGGCTGTTATTGATTGCACTAAAGGCAATGTCACTTTTCATGTTAATGGTAATGAGCATACGGTACACTTTCCGAGGAAACAACCTCAAGTTCACAGTATCAATTCTATTGGAAACATTCCATCGACTATATTTGGAGGTTTTGAATTTCCTCTTCCCACTGTCAAGAAGAAATATGATATTCTTATTATTATGGGTGTGCACATCCCTGTTGAGGTAACATAGTGTTATTCGAAATTTCTCCAGTTCCATGTTATTCAGAATGAGTTCGTTAACAAGACTTGATCAACCTTGTTAGTGGATTCCTTTTGATGATCATGAGATGGATGAAACTAGAAGGCACAACCTTCTGTACGCCACTTTTACTTTCTGTTATTTAAATTAAATAAAATAAAAATAAATATTTTTCTGTCTGTTATCTGATTATCCATGCAATATAAAAATACCCTAAAAATAAAAGTTCTCCAAATGCCCTGAAATTTAAATATGATTTTTTCCAGAATATTTGAGAATATTTGGCACTAAGAACACAGCAGGGGGGTCAACCACCTGCCCACGAGGGTGGAGGGCGCGCCCTACCCCCTGGGTGCGCCCGCCTGCCTCGTGGGCCCATGGTGGCCCTCCTCCACTTATCCTTTCACCCATACACTTCTTCTTCCTCCCACAAACAAGAATAACCACCTCAAACCCGAGTCCAAGCTCATTTTGCTGCCATTTTCGATCTCCTTGCTCAAAGCACCTCTCACAAAACTGCTTGGGGAGATTGTTCCTTGGTATGTGACTCCTCCATTGGTCCAATTAATTTTTGTTCTAGTGCTTTATTCATTGCAAATTCTTGTTGCTTAGGTGACCCTGTTCTTGAGCTTGCATGTCAAATTTATATGGTGAAAAGTAGTTTTGATGCATGCTATAGGCCCTAGGCACTTGTAGGAGTAGTTGCTATCAATATTATTGAGTTTGGTTTACTTTTATTTTGAAGTTACTAAAAAAATTCAGAATTTTTCAGAGGAAGAAATATTCTTAGGAAAATGTTCCAAGGTGGTTCTTCAAGGAAGCAAGGACCCAGGCTTGCAATGCGTGATGCTGATGACGAGCCACCAAGAGACGCTCCAGTGCGTCCTTGTGAATGGCCTTCTGAGAACTTTATGGATTGAGCGGGAACTAAGGAAGAATGCAACGCATATTTGTGTAACACTGATCTTGTGAGCTTCGAGGAAGAGAAGTGTAGCCAGTATCACAACCTCACCAGTATCTTTGTGAGGAGGTTTGAATTTTCAACTTCACGTAATTCTCCAACTGTCCTGTTTGATCTTTATGATAATTCTTACACCATGGACTTAGAGGATTTTACCACTGCATGCAAACTTCCACAATGGGGTAGTATAAGGGATCCTCGCAAATCTGAATTTAGAGATTTTCTTGCTAGCATAATTGTGGGAGAATCTAGAGATATTACACAAGCTACCATAGGGAGCATTCACTTTACTGCTATACATTATTTTGCTCTCTTTATAGGTAGATGCATTAATGGTAAAGATGAGGCATGTCACATGTGTGTCCCTGACCTCAGTATTCTTCGGAGTGTTGTGTTAGGAGACAAATCTTATAATTTGGGAGCCATTGTTGCACGTAGGTTGCATCTTAATAGATTCAATGGAGATTTCTTTGGTGGAATTTATGCAACCCTCATAGCTAATTTTCTTGGTGTAGCCATACGCGAAGATGATGTTGAATTAGCTCATGCTTATCTAGATTTTAATGCTATGGTTCACCACCAGTTTGTCGAGAGGAACGAATCACCTCTCCAGTATCGACTAATCTTTGACAGACGTCGTGCTTTCCGTATTACTCTCCCTGCTCCTGCCTTCTTTGATTATCAGGCAAGAGGAAGATATACTATTACCAGAGAGGAGGCAGATGAGTACGAGAGGAGAGAGGAGGCCGCTCGTCGCCATGCTGCAGCTCAGCAGGCGATAGCCACCGCATCACAGTACGACCCCAACTATTATTATGGATATCCGCCAGGCCAGCCGTGGCCATAGACCAACTTAGGCCAAAAGCCTAAGCTTGGGGGAGTACGTATTTCTCACCAACATTACATTTATGTTCACACACTCATTGCTAGATGTCGGTGCTCATACTTTTTCATTGTATCATCCATGCTAGTTTATTTCCCTTTTTATGCTTTCTTCTTGTGTGTTTAATAAACCTTAAGAAAAACCAAAAAAAATAATTGTAGTTTTTAATCAGTTTAATTTCCATGCTTGTAGTAGTAACTAAAAATAAAACCCCAAAATATTTCATGTTCTTCTTTTTTCTTGTTGGGAGCTTTCCCGTGTAAATAGTTTTATTTCTTTTCTTTTTCTTTGGGGGTCGATAGGAGAAGACCATAATTAAATTGTTGAAGTGGCTCTTATATGCATTATTGTTTATCTGACAAAAGAGCCCATATTGCCTTGTCCTCTCCTGTTTATTGAATGCATGCAGATTCAAGCTTAGTCCAATGCGCGTGCACTATTATTATTATTCACATCATTCGGCCGTGCAAGTGAAAGGCAATTATGATGATATCTGATGGACTAACTAAGATGAGAAAGGCTGGTATGAACTCGGCCTCTTTTGTTTTTGTAAATATGATTAGTTCATCATTCTTGATTCGGCCTATTATGAATAAACATGTTTGCAATGACAACTAGAGATCATAGTTTCTTGTGCCATGCTTGATTAGCTATGAGTTATAATGGTTTACCTTGCGTGCCAACATGCTATTAAAATGGTTATGATGTGGTATGATAGGGTGGTATCCTCCTCTGAATGATTTAAGTGACTTGACTTAGCGCATGTTCACGCATGTAGTTGAAACAAAATCAACATAGCCTTAACGATATTTATGTTCATGGTGGATTATATCCTACTCATGCTTGCATTCGCTGTTGATTAATTTTAATGCATGTTCATGACTGTTGTCGCTCTCTAGCGGGTCGCTGATGCCTACTACACAACCTTCTTCTTGTAGACGTTGTTGGGCCTCCAAGTGCAGAGGTTTGTAGGACAGTAACAAATTTCCCTCAAGTGGATGACCTAAGGTTTATCAATCCGTAGGAGGCGTAGGATGAAGATGGTCTCTCTCAAGCAACCCTGCAACCAAATAACAAAGAGTCTCTTGTGTCCCCAACACACCCAATACAATGGTAAATTGTATAGGTGCACTAGTTCGGCGAAGAGATGATGATACAACTGGTATATGGATAGTAGATAATAGTTTTTGTAATCTGAAAATATAGAAACAGCAAGGTAACTAATGATAAAAGTGAGCATAAACGGTATTGCAATGTGTTGAAACAAGGCCTAGGGTTCATGATTTCGCTAGTGCAAGTTCCCTCAACAATACTAACATAATTGGATCACATAAATATCCCTCAACATGCGACAAAGAGTCACTCCAAAGTCACTAATAGCAGAGAACGAACGAAGAGATTATGGTAGGGTACGAAACCACCTCAAAGTTATTCTTTCCAATCAATCCATTGGGCTATTCCTATAAGTGTCACAAACAGCCCTAGAGTTCGTACTACATAACACCTTAAGACACAAATCAACCAAAACCCTAATGTCACCTCAAGTATCTGTGGGTATGATTATACAATATGCATCACACAATCTCAGATTCATCTATTCAACCAACACATAGAACCTCAAAGAGTGCCCCAAAGTTCTACCGAAGAATCACGACGAAAACGTGTGCCAACCCCTATGCATAGGTTCATGGGCGGAACCCGCAAGTTGATCACCAAAACATACATCAAGTGAATCACGTGGTATCCCATTGTCACCACAGATATGCACGACAAGACATACATCAAGTGTTCTCAAATCTTTAAAGACTCAATCTGATAAGATACCTTCAAAGGGGAAACTCAATTCATTACCAGAGAGTAGAGGGGGAGGAGAAACATAAGATCCAACTATAATAGCAAAGCTCGCGATATATCAAGATCGTATCACCTCAAGAACACGAGAGAGAGAGAGAGAGATCAAACACATAGCTACTGGTACATACCCTCAGCCCCGAGGGAGAACTACTCCCTCCTCGTCATGGAGAGCACCGGGATGATGAAGATGGCCACCGGAGAGGGATTGCCCCCTTCGGCGGGGTGCCGGAACGGGTCTAGATTGGTTTTCAGTGGCTACAGAGGCTTCTGGCGGCGGAACTCCCGAACTATTGTGCTCCTGGATGTTTTTAGGGTATATGGAGATATATAGGCTGAAGAAGTACGTCAGGGGAGCCACGAGGGGCCCACGAGGGTGGAGGGCGCGCCCTAGGGGGGTGTGCGCGCCCCCCTACCTCGTGGCCTCCTCGAAGCTTCCCTTACGTGCACTTCAAGTCTTCTGGGCTTCTTTCCTTCCAAGAATGGGTTCCGTGAAGTTTTAGGTCAATTGGACTCCATTTGATTTTCCTTTTCTTCGAAACCCTAAAACAAGGTAAAAACAGAAACTGACACTGGGCTCTGGGTTAATAGGTTAGTCCCAAAAATGATATAAAAGTGTATAATAAAGCCCATAAACATCCAAGACAGTAGATAATATAGCATGGAGCAATCAAAAATTATAGATACATTGGAGACGTATCAGCATCCCCAAGCTTAATTCCTGCTCATCCTCGAGTAGGTAAATGATAAAAACAGAATTTTTGATGTGGAGTGCTACTTGGCATAATTTCAATGTAATTCTTCTTAATTGTGGTATGAATATTCAGATCCGAAAGATTCAAGGCAAAAGTTCATATTGACATAAAAATGATAATACTTCAAGCATACTAACTAAACAATTATGTCTTCTCAAAATAACATGGCCAAAGAAAGTTCATCCCTACAAAATCATATAGTTTAGTCATGTTTCATTTTCGTCACACAAGAATGCTCTCATCATGCACAAGCCCGATGACAAGACAAGCAATTGTTTCATACTTTAGTAATCTCAAACTCATAAACTTTCACGCAATACATGAGCACGATACATGGATATAGCACTATGGGTGGAATAGAATATAATGAGGGGGTTATGTGGAGAAGACAAAAAGGAGAAAGTCTCACATCAACGAGGCTAATCAATGGGCTATGGAGATGCCCACCGATTGATGTTAATGCAAGGAGTAGGGATTGCCATGCAACGGATGCACTAGAGCTATAAATGTATGAAAGCTCAACAAAAGAAACTGAGTGGGTGTGCATCCAACTTGCTTGCTCACGAAGACCTAGGGCACTTTAGGAGGCCCATTGTTGGAATATACAAGCCAAGTTCTATAATGAAAATTTTCCGCTAGTATATGAAAGTGACAAAACAAGAGACTCTCTATCATGAAGATCATGGTGCTACTTTGAAGCACAAGTGTGGCAAAGGATAGTAGCATTGTCCCTTCTCTCTATTTCTCTCATTTTTTTGGGCCTTCTCTTTTTTATGGCCTTTCTCTTTTTTTATGGCCTTTCTCTTTTTTATTTTTTATTCCTCACTTGGGACAATGCTCTAGAAAATGATGATCATCACACTTCTATTAATTTACAACTCAATAATTACAACTCGATACTAGAACAGAGATGTCTCTATATGAATGCCTCCGGCGGTGTACTGGGATTGCGATGAACCAAGAGTGACATGTATGAAAGAATTATGAACGGTGGCTTTGCCACAAATACTATGTCAACTACATGATCATGCTAAGCGATATGACAATGATGAATGTGTCATGATGAACGGAATGATGGAAAGTTGCATCACAATATATCTCAGAATCGCTATGGAAATGCTATAATAGGTAGGTATGGTGGCTATTTTGAGGAAGATATAAGGAGGTTTATGTGTGAAAGAGCATATCATATCACGGGGTTTGGATGCACCGGCGAAGTTTGCACCAACTCTCAATGTGAGAAAGGGCAATGCACGGTATCGAAGAGGCTAGCAAGGATGGAAGGGTGAGAGTGTGTATAATCCATGGACTCAGCATTAGTCATAAAGAACTCACATACTTATTGCAAAAATCTACAAGTCATCAAAAACCTCGGCACTATGCGCATGCTCCTAGGGGGATAGATTGGTAGGAAAAGACCATCGCTCGTCCCCGACCGCCACTCATAAGGAGGACAATCAAATAACACCTCATGTTTCAATTTTTTTACACAATGTTTACCATACGTGCATGCTATGGGACTTGCAAACTTCAGCACAAGCATTTCTCAATTTCACAACTACTCAACTAGCACGACTTTGATATTATTACCCCCATATCGCAAAACGACCATCAAGCATCAAACTTCTCTTAGTATTCAACACACTCATAATAAATTTTTATTATTCTTGAATACCTAGCATATTAGGATTTTAAGCAAATTACCATGCTATTAAGACTCTCAAAATAATATAAGTGAAGCATGAGAGTTCATCTATTTCTTCGAAATAAAACTACCACCATGCTCTAAAAGATATAAGTGAAGCACTAGAGCAAATGACAAACTACTCCGAAAGATATAAGTGAAGATCAATGAGTAGTTGAATAATTATGCAACTATGTGAAGACTCTCTAACATTTAAGAATTTCAGATCTTGGTATTTTATTCAAATAGCAAGCAAAGCAAAATAAAATGACATTCTAAGAATGGCAAACATCATGTGAAGAAGCAAAAACTTAGGATCAACCGAAACTAACCGATAGTTGTTGAAGAAGAAAGGTGGGATGCCAACTGGGGCATCCCCAAGCTTAGATGCTTGAGACTGCTTGAAATATTATCTTCGGATGCCTTGGGCATCCCCAAGCTTGAGCTTTTGTGTCTCCTTAATTCCTCTCATATCACAGTCTCCCTAAATCTCAAAAGGTTCATCCACACAAAACTCAACAAGGACTCGTGAGATAAGTTAGTATAAACCATTGCAAAAACCTTATCATACTCTAATGTAGAAAATCACTAAAATTATTATTCAACATTTCATACTAAATTCCTCTTCATATTTAATAGTCCTATCCTCAAATAGAATCATTAAAGAAGCAAACATATGCAAACAATGCAAACATAACAGCAATCTGCCTAAACAGGATAGTCTGTAAAGAATGCTGCAACATCCATACTTCCCTAGCTCCAAAAATTATGAAAGAACATTACCACTGTAGTAAATTTATCAGAGCTTAATGTGCAAAAGGTTTCAACATTTTATCACATTCTGACTTTTCTAGGGAATTATTGCAACAGCGGTAAACTTCCTGTTTTCAAACAGCAACATGTATACTTGTAACATAGGCATAGTAAAGGCTATCAATGCCACTTTTATTGAAATAAAAGATGCAAAATATTGTTCTAAATAACAGCAAGAAAATCCTAAAAAAATAAATTGACGCTCCAAGCAAAACACATATCATGTGGCGAATAAAAATATAGCTCTAAGTAAAGTTACTGATGAATGAAGACGAAAGAGGGGATGCCTTCCGGGGCATCCCCAAGCTTAGGCTCTTGTTTGTCCCTGAATATTACCTTGGGGTGCCTTGGGCATCCCCAATCTTAGGCTCTTACCACTCCTTGTTCCATAGTCCATCGAATCTTTACCCAAAACATGAAAACTTCACAACACAAAACTTAACAGAAAACTCGTAAGCTCCGTTAGTATAAGAAAATAAATCACCACTTCAAGGTACTGTAATTAACTAATTATTTATTTATATTGGTGTTAAACCTACTGTATTCCAACTTCTCTATGGTTTATAAACTCTTTTACTAGCCATAGATTCATCAAAATAAGTAAACAACACATGAAAAACAGAATCTGTCAAAAACAGAACAGTCTGTAGTAATCTGAATAAAACGTATACTTCTGGAACTCATAAAATTCTCAAATAAATTTCTGGACCTGAGTAATTTATCTATTAATCATATTCAAAAATAATTAACTAAATATCACTCTCCAACAAAAAATGGCAGCAATTCTCGTGAGCGCTAAAGTTTCTGTTTTTTACAGCATGATCAACAAGACTTTCCCCAAGTCTTCCCAAAGGTTCTACATGGCACGAACACTAATTAAAGACATAAAACCACATCTAAACAATGACTAGATGAATTATTTATTACTAAACAGGAGCAAAAAGCAAGAAACAAAAATAAAGTTGGGTTTCCTCCCAACAAGCGCTATCGTTTAACGCCCTAGCTAGGCATGATGATTTCAATGATGCTCACATAAAAGATAAGAATTGAAACATAAAGATAGCATCATGAAGAATATGACTAGAAAATTTAAGCCTAACCCACTTCCAATGCATAGGGATTTTGTGAGCAAACAACTTATGAGAACAATAATCAACTAGCATAGGAGGGCAAATCAAGCATAACTTTGAAACTTTAACCACATAGAGAGGAAACTTGATATTATTGCAATTCCTACAAGAATATGTTCCTCCCTCATAATAATTTTAAGTAGCATAATGAATGAACTCAACAATATAACCAGCACATAAAGCATTCTTTTCATGATCTACAACCATAGAAAATTTACTACTCTCCACATAAGCAAAATTCTTCTCATGAATAATAGTGGGAGCAAACTCAACAAAGTAACTATCATGTGATTGAAAATTAAGATCAAGATGACAAGGTTCATTGTTATTATTATTCTTTAAAGCATACGTGTCATCACAATAATCATCATAGACAGGAGGCATGCTTTCATCATAATAAATTTGCTGATCAAAACTTGGGGGACAAAAAATATCATCTTCATCAAACATAGCTTCCCCAAGCTTGTGGCTTTGCATATCATTAGCATCATGGATATTCAAGGAATTCATACTAACAACATTGCAACCATGCTCATCATTCAAATATTTAGTGCCAAACATTTTATAGATTTCTTCTGCTAGCAATTGAGCACAATTATCCTTTCCATCATACTCACGAAAGATATTAAAAAGGTGAAGCGTATGAGACAAACTCAATTCCATTTTTTTATAGTTTTCTTTTATAAACTAAACTAGTGATAAAACAAGAAACTAAAAGACTCGATTGCAAGATCTAAAGATATACCTTCAAGCGCTAACCTCCCCGGCAACGGCGCCAGAAAAGAGCTCGATGTCTACTACACAACCTTCTTCTTGTAGACGTTGTTGGGCCTCCAAGTGCAGAGGTTTGTAGGACAGTAGCAAATTTCCCTCAAGTGGATGACCTAAGGTTTATCAATCCGTAGGAGGCGTAGGATGAAGATGGTCTCTCTCAAGCAACCCTGCAACAAAAAAACAAAGAGTCTCTTGTGTCCCCAACACACCCAATACAATGGTAAATTGTATAGGTGCACAAGTTCGGCGAAGAGGTGATGATACAAGTGGTATATGGATAGTAGATAATAGTTTTTGTAATCTGAAAATATAAAAACGGCAAGGTAACTAATGATAAAAGTGAGCGTAAACGATATTGCAATGTGTTGAAACAAGGCCTAGGGTTCATACTTTCGCTAGTGCAAGATCCCTCAACAACACTAACATAATTGGATCACATAACTATCCCTCAACATGCAAAAAAGAGTCACTCCAAAGTCACTAATAGCGGAGAATGAACGAAGAGATTATGGTAGGGTATGAAACCACCTCAAAGTTATTCTTTCCAATCAATCCGTTGGGCTATTCCTATAAGTGTCACAAATAGCCCTAGAGTTCATACTAGAATAACACCTTAAGACACAAATCAACCAAAACCCTAATGTCACCTAGATACTCCAATGTCACCTCAAGTATCTGTGGGTATGATTATACGATATGCATCGCACAATCTCAGATTCATCTATTCAACCAACACATAGAACCTCAAAGAGTGTCCCAAAGTTCTACCAGAGAATCACGACAAAAACGTGTGCCAACCCCTATGCATAGGTTCATGGGCGGAACCCGCAAGTTGATCACCAAAACATACATCAAGTGAATCACGTGGTATCCCATTGTCACCACAGATACACACGACAAGACATACATCAAGTGTTCTCAAATCTTTAAAGACTCAATCCGATAAGATAACTTCAAAGGGGAAACTCAATTCATTACAAGAGAGTAGAGGGGGAGGAGAAACATAAGATCCAACTATAATATCAAAGCTCGCGATACATCAAGATCGTATCACCTCAAGAACACGAGAGAGAGAGAGAGAGAGATCAAACACATAGCTACTGGTACATACCCTCAACCCCGAGGGAGAACTACTCCCTCCTCGTCATGGAGAGCACCGGGATGATGAAGATGGCCACCGGAGAGGGATTGCCCCCTCCGGCAGGGTGCCGGAACGGGTCTAGATTGGTTTTCGGTGGCTACAGAGGCTTCTGGCGGCGGAACTCCCGAACTATTGTGCTCCTGGATGTTTTAGGGTATATGGAGATATATAGGCGGAAGAAGTACGTCAGGGGAGCCATGAGGGGCCCACGAGGGTGGAGGGCGCGCCCTAGGGGGGTGGGCGCGCCCCCTACCTCGTGGCCTCCTCGAAGCTTCCCTTACGTGCACTTCAAGTCTTTCGGGCTTCTTTCCTTCCAAAAATGGGTTCCTTGAAGTTTTAGGTCAATTGGACTCCGTTTGATTTTCCTTTTCTTCGAAACCCTAAAACAAGGTAAAAACATAAACTGGCATTGGGCTCTGGGTTAATAGGTTAGTCCCAAAAATGATATAAAAGTGTATAATAAAGCCCATAAACATCCAAAACAGTAGATAATATAGCATGGAGCAATCAAAAATTATAGATACTTTGGAGATGTATCAGTCGCTTCCCAGTCTTTTGCTAGCCTTCACTTGTACTAAGCGGGAATACTGCTTGTGCATCCAATCCCTTAAACCCCAAAGTTATTCCACATGAGTCCACTATACCTACCTATATACAGTATCTACCTACCTTTCCAAGTAAATTTGTATGTGCCAAACTCTAAACCTTCAAATAAATATCCTGTTTTGTATGCTCGAATAGCTCATGTATCAACTAGGACTGTCTGTATCTTCCATGTTAGGCGGGTTATTCTCAAGTGGAGTGGATTCCGCTCCTCACTCGCGAGGTAAATGGCTGGTCACCAGGATGCCCAGTCGCATGCTTTATGCAAACTAAATCAAAATAGTTGCAAACAAAAATCCCCCTGGGACTCTTGTTAGTTGGAGGCACTCGCTGTTTCGAGTAAGCCATGGATTGATGCTTGTTGGTGGAAGGGGGAGTATAAACTTTACCATTCTGTTTGAGAACCGCCTATAATGTGTGTAGCATGGAAGATATCGCCATCTCTTGGTTGTTATGTTGACAATGAAAGTATACCGCTCAAAATATTATTCACCTCTATTTCAAAACCGAGCTCTGGCACCTCTACAAATCCATGCTTCCCTCTGCGAAGGGCCTATCTATTTACTTTTATGCTAAGTCATCATCCTCTTATTAAAAAGCACCAGTTACAGAGCACCGCTGTCATTTGCATTCATTATTGTTAGTTTACATTGAGTATGACTTGACTGGATCTCTTTTACCATGAATTACAATGTCTAGTCAGTCCTTGGTCTTTAAGGGTGCTCTGCATTTATGTTTTGCGGTCTCAGAAAGGGCTAGCAAGATACCATCTTGTTATATCATATTATGATTGTTTTGAGAAAGTGTTGTCATCCGAGATTTATCATTATGGCTCGCTAGTTGATTATGCTATTGATGTGAGTAAACTTGAGATCTATGTGTTGTTGTAAATGTGGTTAGTTATAATCTTTGCTGAAAACTTGAATGCTGGCTTTACATATTTACAACAACAAGAGCAATAGAGTTTGTAAAAGTTTTTCTTTATCACTTTCAGTTTGTCAACTGAATTGCTTGAGGACAAGCAAAGGTTTAAGCTTGGGGGAGTTGATACGTCTCCAACGTATCTACTTTTCCAAACACTTTTGCCCTTGTTTTGGACTCTAACTTGCATGATTTGAATGGAACTAACCCGGACTGGCACTGTTTTCAGCAGAATTACCATGGTGTTATTTATATGCTGGAGCAAACGTTCTCGAAATGACCTGAAACTTCACGGATGTAACATCCCAAAATTCTAAATGTTGGAATGTTATATTAAATAAATAATTCTGATTTGTTTATTTGATTGTTGAGTGATTGATTGTGTGAAATTGAGTGTAATTTGAAACTTTTTGAAAGTTTAATGAGAGGGAATGAAATGACTTTCCCAGGCTTTCTTTTTGACTTTTGATCTCTGAGGATTCAAATTCATTTCATCATCATAACACTAGAGTGAAGATGACATGACTTCTTCCATTTGAAATGAAAAGGGTTTTTGAAAAAAAATATTTGAATTCCATGTGAAAGTATTTCAAATTCATAAACTTTAAGCAACTCAATGATTTTCATGAGGGAAGATAAAATACTTCTTCAAAGTATATGAAATATGAGTTGGAAGTATGAAGAAAGGTTTGAAGATGGTTTGAATTTTTTTTAAATTCAAAACCATTTGGAGTTATTTGGTTTATTTCGAATTATTTTTCTCCAAAATTAAACTATATGGAAAATAGGTTAAAATGATTCCCTACATTATAAAAATGGAGCAAATTTAGTTTAAAATAATTTTGGTATCTCAATGTAATTTTATTTGAATTTTAATTGCATCAGTAGCACTTTTTGACTTATTAGAATTTATGTGAATTTTATTTCACCATGTAAAAATGTTCTTGTTGTATTATTTATTCTTCCGGTCATTTTGATATATAATATGACTCTATAAAAGTATTAATGTTTTTCCGTTCTTTAGTATTCTTGTCTGTGCTTTAAAAAAATAAAAATAGCCGAAGCCAACGGACCAAGGGCCCACCTAACTTTCTCTCTCTCGCTCTCCCTCGGCCCACGGTCACCCCCACACGCGAAAAATCTTCGCGCAGGTCGCCCGACCCCTCGCTCGTCTCCCGCTGTCACTGACCGCTGGGGCCTGCGCCCTTCTTCCTCCTCCCGCAAGCCACGCAGGGCATCGCCGCCGCCGGAATCCTGAACTTCTCGGGATCGCGATATTCCGATCCGCCCCCTGCTCCAAGTCTCTCCCCCTATATATACTCCTCTCCTCGACCCGTTCCCCATCCTTCCCCTCGCCGAAACCCTCTGCCTCGCCCGGATTACCTCGCCGGAGCACCACATCACCGCCGCGCCATTGTTGCCCTGCCGCTCCACCCCGACCACCTCTCCGCCGTTCGAGACCGCCCTCCAACCTCCCCTCGCTCTTCTCCACCACCTAGACCACCTCTTGGAGCTCTAGGGGCACTAGAGCCATTGCTCCGCAGCACCACCAGTGCCCAGCGCCGGAGCGGACCTTGCCTCTCTCGCCTCAGACATCCCCAGAGACGGACTCCACCACCATCGATACCGCAGAGACGCGCCGCGTCCGCCCGTATCCTTACCCGTCGCCGAGGACCACTGGAGGCCTCGTCTGCGTCATCCCCGAGCCGCCACCGCCGACATCGACCTCGCCGGAGCTCTTCCACCGCCGCGGTAAGCCTCCGACCGTCCGATTTAATTCCAACGCCTTAGATTAGATCCAAAATGAACAGTTAGGTTATTTTCAATAGGTCGGTTTAGTTACGGTTTATTTCCGGTTTAGTTCCTGGTTTAGTTAGACTGGCCCGACCGGTTTTTTATTGTTATTCGCAAGCGCAGGTTTCTCTTAAGTTGAGCCTAAGCGCTGTATAACTTCAGATCGCACAACCCTTAGGCCCAAGAGCGCCTGTTTTTGTTTATTTATGTAATTTCGTTTCTGTTTTTAAAACAGAAAGGTTTCAATCTTAGATATTCTATAACTTTTATGTTTTATATCCAAATTGAGTGATTCTTTTTGCATTGTGTCACAAATTTGTTGAAGTTTCCGTTTGTGTACTTAGTTTTCAAATTTGAGTAGTGTAAATTTGAGTTTGATGAAATTTGTTCAAATCACTATTTTGGCCGTATCTTGAGTTTTATTAAATATTTTTGATTGATTCTTTTTGCTACTGTTTTGTTATTGTTTGGTTTATATAGTACAATATAGTTATTTATTTTAATTTATTTTTAAATTAGATTTTTAGGCCAAACAGTATTGTTTTAGTTCTACTTTTGTTTTAACCTTTTCTTTATAGTTGTAATGGTTTTTTAAATTATTTCTTTTTGTCACTTTTAACAAATTTAGTTTTTTTCTGTTATTTAACTGTAGACAATTTTATTCTTATTTTAAAAATTTATTTTGTTAGTTTTGTATGGAAACTTGTATAGGTCATAGTTAGAGTTTTATAAAAGCTTTTTATTTGTTTCTTTTTGCAAATAAAGTTTTATGAAAAATACTTTATGAAAAATACTTTTTTGTTGCAATTATTAGTTTAATATTTTCTTTGTTAAGTTTTGCTTAGGACAAAACTATTTTTGTAGTTAAGGCAAAAGGTTTTCCTAGTAGGTTCTTTATAGTTTCCCCCTATTAGTTCTTTCGATGTGCTATTTGTTTTGTGTTGGGTTTTCTTATTGAGTTTTCTTTTGATTGTTAGATTTGCTTGCTAGAATGCTTGCTTATGTGAATGTCATGTTTCTTATTATAGATTTTCATTGGAGTGTTGCGAATAGTCCTATCAAGTTAGTTTCAAGAGCATTTTTATCTTCATCAACTTACCAGGCAAGTTCACTTTGACCATGCTTTTCATACCTATGTTTTATTTGCATGTAGTAGCACATTTTCAATAATCCCGCCAGTAGTGATATTGATTTCTTGTAGTGGAGTAGAATGCATGAGGTAGGAACCCACCTCCCTGTTACCAAGCCCGGGACGTATATAGTTTAATTGCTACGCTGTAGTAGACGGGGTTTGGTATGAGTGCTCGGGAGTGGTGTGAGAATGAAGGACTTTACGTCAAAGACGACAACTTCATGATGGCATCTGCAAGGACTGCATCTTTAGGACTCCTCAAGATTTTGAGACTCGAGACAAGAATTCAATACACACTACTGGGTGAAGGACGGTTGACGGGCACCCTGGAGAAACCAGTGGTTGGCCGGGATGCATGGAGAAGCGCCATGACATCTTGCGGAAAGCTTCACCCAGACTCAAAGAGACAGAAGAATACTTCATGCCCGAAAGCTTACCTGTGTAACCGCAAGTCACTATGGGCTCTGGCTTGGTTGACCTTAGTGGTGACTCTGGCTGGGACGGTGATAGCAGATGTAGAACTACGGTAGGTTGGATGAGCACCGGACAGTGGTCAGAGGAACTCCTCGGAAGACCATGTTTCGGTCATCTTATTCTCAAACACCCTGAAGTGCGAGAATGTAAAGAGAGGGATCGAATCTTGCGGGTAAAGTGTACAAACCTCTGCAGAGGGTTAAAAACCTAATCGATTAGCCGTGCCCCCAGTTACGGACAATTTGAGCCTCTGGACTTGGATCTATCTCAGAACTCTCAACACCGGATTGATAAATTAATTGTGGGCAACTTATGATGATTTGGGCTATGAGACATCGGTTGGCGGAACCATGTCATGACAGAAAACTCCGTAGTACAGACTCCTGATATTCCTTTGTTGTAGGGAAAATAAAACCAGCTTTTACGCAAAAACATCAGACACAGAGCCACAAAGCCATATTGCATATAGAATAGTTTTATCATTTGCTTTCCACCTATTGTGATCTTGCCGGTACATTCAATGTACTGACCTACACGGCTGCAATGTCTCATGTTGCAGATATGTTCCTTCCGATGAGTAAGAGTACGGTACAGGGTTACAGTCTACACTCAACCTGCCGATGGCGTTGGTGGGACTCCATACCGATTATTTGTTTCTGCTGAGACTTATGAGGTATATATCAGTTTTACGTTATTTATACATGTGATTGCACTTTGATATATACATTGATGTACTGTGTGTGCCAGCATACCGATCCAGGGATGGCACAGATACACAGAGGCTTGACCGTCTGAGGTCGGGTCGCTACAACGGAGCAACTTTTCAGAAAATATGAAAAAATACCTGCAAAAGATGAAGGCCAGGGGGCCACCACCTCTCCATGAGGGTGGGGGCGCGCCCCCCTACCTCGTGGGCCCCCTATTGCCTCTCTGACTCCAAGTCCAACTCCATATATTGAGTTTCGGGGAGAAAAAATTCAGAGAGAAGAAATCATCACGTTTTACGATACGGAGCCGCCGCCAAGCCCTAAACCTCTCGGGAGGGTTGATCTGGAGTTTTTTCGGGGCTCCGGAGAGGGGAATCCGTCGCCATTGTCATCATCAACCATCCTCCATCACCAATTTCATGATGCTCACCGCCGCGCGTGAGTAATTCCATCCTAGGCTTGCTGGACGGTGATGGGTTGGATGGGATCTATCATGTAATCGAGTTAAGTTTTGTTAGGGTTTGATCCCTAGTGTCCACTATGTTCTGAGATTGATGTTGTTATGACTTTGCTATGCTTAATGCTTGTCACTAGGGCCCGAGTGCCATGATTTCAGATCTGAACCTATTATGTTTTCATCAATATATGAGTGTTCTTGATCCTATCTTGCAAGTCTATAGTCACCTATTATGTGTTATGATCCGTTAACCCCGAAGTGACAATAATCGGGATACTTACCGGTGATGACCGTAGTTTGAGGAGTTCATGT
>NC_057806.1:607307314-607311257 GCF_018294505.1 Triticum aestivum
GGGGTTTTGGGGGGTTAATTTAGGTGTTTCATATATTATGTTAGCTAGCTATAATTAATAGAGAGAAGTGTCCTCTCTTATGTCCGTGCTTGGTCGACGCTACGTACTATACACACGTATAGAGAGGACTAGACACGTTGGCTAGCTAGTAAGCAAACGAAGGAAACAGAAGATCGTCATGAACATATATGCATACAGAGAGAAGTGATATCGACCACCTCTCCTTCTCCGAGAGATTGGTCGAACAACAAGTTCTCGTATATCTATCTGACACTACCGGCTACATATATACAATAATTATCTCTTACAAATATAATCATACAGACTCAGGGTCCACATAGAATTCTCCGTCTTCAGGGATCACGTGGTCAAGAAACAATGCTGCCAATTCCTCTTGAATTGCTCGCATGCGAGCTGGTGCTAGGAGTTCATCCCGCTTCCGAAACATCTAATTTAAAGAAGGGGGTCAATATATATATATATATGAATTAATGAAACTCAACACAAATGATGGTAATAAAATAAAATTGTGAATGTTGTTATTTACGTACTTCATATTGTTCGTCAGTGTAGCCCCGCTCACAGGTCGTGTGGCGGATGGACTCGCAAACATAGTATCCACAGAAATCATTCCCTTGTTCCTGCCACAACCACTTCACAAGAAATAGAGGTTAATTAAACTGATAAGCAAGAATGCCAAATGGTATTGATGAAACTATCGCTTGAATGACTAGTAGATGCACTTAAAATGCTACTATAGTACTTACTTTCGGGTGTCTAAATTGCAGCTCCTTCGGCAGTCCCGGAGCTTTTCTGGTGAATTTTCTCCAAACCCTGCCGGAGAAAGAAAACAATTACTTGATATATCAGGAAATGAACAAAGTTGCTGATATGGTGGATAATGATTGATTTAACTTACTTCTCGAGTATTTGAGTCATGTCTGCATAGTCCTGGGGATCTTTTCGTCTTGAGTCTAAGACGGTTACTAGTCCCTGCTCAAGCTTAATCTCTAGGAGAATATAGTGGAAACTGCACACTCATGCATAACTCATCAATTACATTACTATAACCTTGACTAATATATAAGGGAAACCGAATACGCACAAGACAGTAACACTCACTTGAAGTTGTAAGGAAAGAGTATTATATCTTTGTTTTCATTTATTACGAACGATCGTAGCAAGTTGGCCTCGGTAGCTGTGGCATGAAATTTAACCTGAGTTGCATCTATGAGATATGTGTTAATGAACCCAATAGCACCGACTTGTCTTTTCTTCAATTCGGCGATCTTCAATCTGCATAATATAGTGAGGATGATTATAAATACATGCAATGAAAGAGCTAAGCTATATAGAGAAACTTAATGACAGAAGTAGTACTACTTACAGACAGTAGCAGGCGACCGTTGTTTTATCGAGGGCCAATTGATTGAAAAACTGATAGAACTCCTCAAATGGAACAGGCAACAGATCAATTCCAACAAGGTCATGCTCCTTTTTAACTTTCACATACAAAGTACTCCTCCCCCAGAGTCTCTGCAGATTTTCAAGTACCAATCATGCAATCTTCGCATCATCGTTGATAGAGATCTTTCATCTTTGACGAGAGGCTTCCCGTACTCATATCTTTGTATCTGCATGTCCATGGGTTCATAATGTACTTCGTCGGGCAGGTAATCTGCAAGATTGCTATAACCGGGCACCATCCTCGGATCATTAGCGACGTTGTGGCTAGGCACCTTGAGCGGGGGGCACGATTGCTTTGCTTGTTCACCGAGCTGGGCAATTTGTTTCCCAGCTCGTCGTTCTTTTAGCCTTTGATCATTGACAGTACTTCCCGACCGCTCCGCTATGGCAAATTCCTTTCCAATAATGCGCTCATAGTTTCCTTTTGGCGGAGACTTCGGTGGTTTTGTCAGGGCAGCCAGAGTGCGCTTCACTTTCACCGGATCTACCTTCTCCTCCGGAGGTGTATGTCTCTTTGCTCTCAACCCTTGAAACCAGTCATCCACTTCGGTTCGCGCGATCTCGGCGTTCTCCTCCGGGGTCCTCTCATATGGTAACTTCTCTGGAGTCTTTAGAGAAGGACCGAATCTGTATGTCCTCCCGCCTCTGGTTGTACTGCTAGACGCCGACCGAGCAGACGGAGCAGTTGTCTTCTTTACTTGCTTAAGAGGCGGAGGAGAAGGACTACGACGCGCCGGAGCAGCTGGAGCAGCGACAGGTCTCTTCCGCCCTTGCTGACGAGGTGGAGAAGGAGGAGGCTGACTGCTCGGGCGCGTCGGCGCAGGCGGAGAAGGAGGCGGAGTGCCGCCACGCACCGGAGAAGGAGCCGGCCGAGGGCCCTGATCGTCACTCGTCGGAGGAGGAGGCGGTGGAGGAGGCGGAGTGCCCTGACTTGCCGGAGGAGGAGGAGGAGGCGGAGGCGTCCAGTTCGGAAGGTTGATGAGCTCCTTCCGCCATAGGCATGGAGTCTTCAGAGCAGACCCCAGCCGAGTCTCCCCTTCACCGGTAGGGTGGTCAAGCTGGAGGTCCTCAAATCCCTCCGTTATCTCATCCACCATCACCCTAGCATATCCTTCTGGAATCGGCCGGCAGTGAAAAGTTGCGCCGGGTTCAGTAGGATAAACAGAGCCAACAGCCGCCTTGACCTTCAAATTCATCCATTGCGTCATAAGGTGGCAATTTTGAGATTCTGTTATAGCATCCACGGGATAGCTGGCAGGAGCCGTCAAGGCATGCTTTGGCTGAAGCAGCTCGGTGGAAGCCACTCTGCTTCTGCGCTGAGATGGCGGGGTAGCTTCGGGGGAGGCTTCGGCAGTACGTTTGCTGCGATTTGCTTCTCGTTCCTCTATCGCGTCTACCCTTGCTTGCAGCGCCTGCATTTGGGTCTGCTGCACTTTTTTCCTCCTCTCATGGGATTTGTAACCGCCTGCGTCCGGAAACCCAACCTTCCACGGAATGGAGCCTAGCGTGCCACGTGTCCGTCCAGGGTGCTCAGGATTCCCGAGGGCCATTGTGAGCTCGTCATTCTCTCTGTCTAGAAAGAATGTCCCTTCCTGCGCTGCTTTGATATACTGCTTAAGCTTACTGACTGGTATGTCCATTTGATCGTTCGTCCAAATGCACTTCCCTGTTGCAGGGTCCAAGGTTCTGCCAGCCCCGAAGAACCAAGTCCGGCAACGGTCTGGCCAGTTAATTGTCTCTGGTTCGATCCCTTTATGAACCAGATCATTCTCAGTCTTGGACCACTTAGGTCGGGCTACGAGGTAGCCACCTGACCCCGTGCGATGGTTGTAACGCCCCGGATATAACTTTCCCTATTTGTACTCCAACTCTTGTCGTTTCCGGCGTTAAGTTATATTTATTTCTCGGGTTCGGGTCTTTGTCTCCGTGTGTTGTTTTCATTTTCATGCATCTCATATCATTGTCATCATGTGCATTGCATTTGCATACGTGTTCATCTCATGCATTCGAGCATTTTTCCCGTTGTCCGTTTTGCATCCCGGCGCTTCGTTCTCCTCCGGTGGTCATTTCTAGCTTTCTTTCGTGTGTGGAGATTGAACATTTCCGGATTGGACCGAGACTTGTCAAGCGGCCTTGGTTTACTACCGGTAGACCGCCTGTCAAGTTTCGTACCATTTGGACTTCGTTTGGTACTCCAACGGTTAACCGAGGGACTGAAAAGGCCTCGTGTGTGTTGCAGCCCAACACCCCTCCAATTTGGCCCAAAACCCACCAAACTCTGCTCCATACTCTAGAGCGTTCGATCACGATCGCGTGGCCGAAAACCGCACCCATTTGGACTCTCCTAGCTCCACTTATGCCTATAAATACACCCCCTCCGTTTTCGGATCTTTCTCCCTCTCGAAATCCTAAAAAAATCCCTTCCGCCGCCGCCGGACGTGTCCGGGCGGGCCGGACAACGTCCGCGCCGCCAACG
>NC_057806.1:607311909-607321353 GCF_018294505.1 Triticum aestivum
GCGGGAGCCGCCGCCTCCATCACGCCGCCCCACGCCGGCCAAGCCCCGGCGAGCGTCGCCGGATCCGACTACCCCGGTGACTCCTCCGGCCGCTCCTCCTTTTCCGGTGAACAGGACTTCCGGCGAACCTCGTTTTCCGTGCCCGGATCTCAGATCTGAAATCCTAACCCTAGGTCGTTTTTTTCACTAAGTCCCAGAATTTTTGATCCATATGCACATGTTCGCTGCTCCGTAACTTTTCATCCGTAGCTCCGATTTGGGCGTATAGCATATCAAAATGTTCACCTCAGAGAGTACATCGTTTTTTTCCATTGCATCATTTTCATTTGAGCTCATCTTGATGCCCAAAATGCTGTTAGAAGAGGGCTCCGTGAGTTAATTAACAGATCTGCTAGTTCATCTTAGACTTTTGTCATTTTTGCCATGATTATTGTGTGTATGCTATGCCTGTGAGTCCTTCATGTGTTTTGTTAAGCATTTTGTCTTCTTTCCAGAGGTGCAACCCATGCATTTTTAGGATGTGTGTGGTGACTTGTGCAAGCTTGCAAAGTGAGGCACCCGGTAAATCTGTTTTGAGAGACTTAGTTGTTTTCACTAAGTCTGGGATTATTTAGTTCATGATGCCATATGTTCAGCTTGTTTCCTAGTGATCCGTGCCTCTTTTGAGGATGATCAGTAAAGGAGTTTTGTTAGCCATGTTATGCTCTATCCATCCATGTCTTTGTTTGCAATTATGGAGCAGCCTAGCTTGAGTCAATCAAGCTCTACTTTTGCTTCGTTGTGAATCTGGGCAGATCGTCAACTCGTTTGCGAATTTGCCGATGCTATTGTAGTTGATCCGTGCATGCTATGTTATTGTTCTTGCCATGTCTAGCTTGTATTTTGTGCCTTCTTTATAGATGTATGCTTGCCTTGCCATGACTTGCACCGTGGTGAGTGCATCGAGTTCGTAAACATGCCTTCATGAGTTATATTTCAGCATGTCTCAGTTTTCACTAAGTCTGAAAACTGATTGTGTTTTAGCTATATTCGTGTGCTCGTTTATATATTTTGTGATCCCTTTTGGCCCCAGGTTACTTAGGGACTTTTGTTAAGCTTGTTGAGTAGCTCCATGCCATGTTCTTACTTGTCTTAATCAGGTCATGTATCATGTTGATTTGCTGCTCCGAAGAGGGCTTCGTGATCTAAAATTTCAGACAAGTGTTAATTTCACTAAGTCTGGAATCTGTTTTGCATTTGCGTTTTTGCCATGCTTGTTTGAACCTCATAATGGATGAATTGGCCGTGGCTCAGTGCTAGTCTTTTGTTAAGCATCTTGTGTGCATCCCTGCCATGTATTTTGTTGTCATGTTTGGTGGCTGTAGCATGTTCCTTTCATTGCATTTAGATGCCTACTTGCTGTAAATCGCAGACCGGTGTCATATCTTAAAACGCTTGCCATTTCCAAACCGTAACTCCGATTCCGGCGTTCTTTATATCGTTTTCAAGCGATTTCATCCCCTCTTTCCAGTGGCAACCTTGGAATTCCAAGTTGAGGCCAGGTTCATGCATTTCCTGTCATATTTTGCATTTTGCATCCCGCATCGCATCCCGCATAGCATACCATCATTTCATCATATTGTTTGAGCTTGCACGTGGTTGATTGTATCCTTGTTGCTTGTTTGTCTTGTTTGGGTAGATCCGGGAGACGAGTTCGCTACCGAGGAGCCCGTTGAGTTTGCTTGTGAGGATCCAGTCAACTCTGACAACTGTGCAGGCAAGATGATCATACCCTCGAAATCACTACTATCTTTGCTATGCTAGTTTGCTCGCTCTTTGCTATGCCAATGCTATGATGCCTACCTTTTGCTTGTCAGCCTCTCAATTGCCATGTCAAACCTCTAATCCACCTTGTCCTAGCAAACCGTTGATTGGCTATGTTACCGCTTTGCTCAGCCCCTCTTATAGCGTTGCTAGTTGCAGGTGAAGATTGGAGGCCGTTCCTTGTTGGAACATCTTTTATTTACTTGTTGGGATATCATTATATTATCTTGCTATCTTAATGCATCTATATACTTGGTAAAGGGTGGAAGGCTCGACCTCTCGCCTAGTGTTTTGTCCACTCTTGCCACCCTAGTTTTCCGTCATATCGGTGTTATGTTCCCGGATTTTGCGTTCCTTACGCGGTTGGGTTATAATGGGAACCCCTTGATAGTTCACCTTGATTAAAGCTTTTCCAGCAATGCCCAACCTTGGTCTTACCATTTGCCACCTAGCCTCTATTTCCCTCGGGTTTCCGGAGCCCGCGAGTCATCTTATTTTACCCCCCCGGGCCAGTGCTCCTCTGAGTGTTGGTTCGAACTAGAGTCCTATGCAGCGCCCCCTCGGGGAAACTTGAGGTTTGGTTTTAGTTGTATGGAGCACTCATCTGAGTGTGCCCTGAGAAAGAGATATGTGCAGCTCCTATCGGGATTTGTCGGCACATTCGGGCGGTGTTGCTGGTCTTGTTTTAACCTGTCGAAGTGTCTTGAGTTACCGAGATACTGAGTCTGATCGGAACATCTTGGGAGGAGGTCTATTCCTTCGTTGACCATGAGAGCTTGTCATGGGCTAAGTTGGGACTCCCCTGCAGGGATTGAACTTTCGAAAGCCGTGCCCGCGGTTATGGGCAGACGGGAATTTGTTAATGTCCGGTTGTAGATAACTTGAACCTTAATTAATTAAAAATGAATCAACTGAGTGTGTTACCGTGATGGCCTCTTCTCGGCGGAGTCCGGGAAGTGGACACGGTGTTGGAGTAATGTTTGTGCAGGCTGTTCTTCTAGATTCTCGCTCGTGCTTTGCCTCCTCTTCCCGCTCTCTTTTGCGAATAAGTTAACCACCATACTTGCTAGTCGCTTGCTGCAGCTCCACATATACTTGCCTTGCCATTCCTATAAGCTTAAATAGTCTTGATCGCGAGGGTGCGAGATTGCTGAGTCCCTGTGGCTCACAGATTACTATACCTCTAGATGCAGGTCCAGGTGATTCCGCTCCAGGTGACGAGTACGAGCTCAAGTGGGAGTTCGACGAGGACTCTCAGCGTTACTATGTTTCCTTTCCCGATGATCAGTAGTGGTGCCCAGTTGGGGGTGATTGGGACCGTTGTCGCATGTTGGGTTCTCTTCTATTTTGGCACCATAGTCGGGCCATGAGTGTTTTGGATGATGTAATGTTATTTATGTTCTTGATTGACGTGGCGAATGTAAGCCAACTATGTTCTCCCCTTTATTATTCCTATTACATGGGATGTTGTGAAGATTGCCTAACTTGCGACATATGCCTTCAATGCGATTATGTCTCTAAGTCGTGCCTCGACACGTGGGAGCTATAGTCGCATCGAGGGTGTGACAAGTTGGTATCAGAGCCTTCCCCGACCTTAGGAGCCCCATTGCTTGATCGTTTTAGCAGCCGAGTGGTGTCTAGAAAAATGTTTTGAGTCTTTAGGAATTATATATCAGAGAGTTTAGGAATTCTTTTTACTTCCCAGTCTCCTCATCGCTTTGGTAAGGCATCCTGACGTAGAGTTTTGACTCTTCTCTTCTCAAATTTCACTAAATTTTTTTTTAGGATCACGCGAGTATCTTGGAATCGTTCCGATGGCTTATGATGAGAACATTGTCTTGGTGCCTCCTGTCAGGGGTTTAGTGGAAGTGTCCCGGGGAGTTGAGCTCTGAGGTGTTGTCATCATAATTTTATCGCTGCAATTCTGGAATACTTGAGATATGTTCGCCGACATCGAAAATCTCTTTTATGCAGTTCGTTGGTGAGATAACCTCGACGCCACTCAGTACTAGGGCGGGAGTTCGGGAGTATCGCCATAACTTGTATAACGGATGCTTTTCGAAGGTTGAGGTAGATGGTTTCCGAAGGTTTCTTGGTTATGTGTTGAAGGATGGATACAGCTGGATGTAGGTATTGCTAGTTTAGGTGAGATATTATGCTTCCCCTGTATCCCCAACACCTGATTGCATAACCGGAAAAGTTCGGGAGTTTCATAGGTGGGAATTCTAGTAGCTCTAGTTCTTCTTCCACGAATATTGGTTTGAGATTGGGATTTCTTACCAATTATTCGTTCTTGATCCGTACCTTGTTGATTTATTTCTCTACCTTAATTCTACGTGGCTTCTCAATTTATGGATATGTGACCATTTGAAGAGGAATGCATTCGTTCATTTTGTTCGGATGTGAAGACTATATGTTGCAATTTTCATTCCGTTGGATTCAGCTTCAATATTTATCTGTCAATGTGCTAATGGTGGTCAACCTCTTCAGGATGGCTCCTCCAACACGCACGACTCCGAATCCTGATCCGCCACCGCCTCCACCTCCTCCAGAGGCATGGCAAGCTGTGATGGCCGCAACCAATGCAAACACACAGCTGATCATGCAAATTCTTCAAGAACGCAATCAAGGCAGTCAAGGGAATCAAGGCAGCAATCAGAGTCACTTTGCTACACTCAACCAGTTCCTTGCTAACGGGCCAAAGACTTTCAGCAATTGTGTTGAGGCAACCGATCCTGACGATTGGCTTGTGGATCTGTGTAAGCATTTCGAGTGCAGTAATGTCACGCCTGAGGACTTTGTCAAGTTCGCTTCCTTCCAACTCAAAGATCAAGCTGCAGAATGGTTCCAGCAGTACAAGGACTCCAGAGGTGGACGTGTTATCACTTGGGATGATTTCCGTCGAGATTTCCGAGCTCATCATATTCCGCAGAGCGTGGTTGAAAGCAAGCGTGAGGAATTCCGCAATCTGAAGCAAGGCTCTTTGTCTGTCTATGACTACAACAAGTTGTTCCAGAAGCTTGCCCGCTTTGCCAAGCAGGACGTGCCTGATGAGAAGAGCATGATATACCAGTTCAGGGGTGGTCTCAGAGAAGATATTCAGCTCGCTCTTGTTCTCTTCGAGCCCTTGAGATACGATGAATTCTACAACATGGCACTGAAGCAAGAGGCTGCTCAGTTGAGGTGTGATGCTTCCAGGAAGCGAGTCAGAGATGTTACTCCTTCTTCCTCTACTCAAGTGGCCAAGCAGCAGAAGTTTTGGCTTCCTCCTCCTCCGTTCCGTCAGCCGTTTCAGCAGAAGAGCAAAGGTGGCAGTGGTTCTTCCCACCCACCCAACCCTGGCTTTCAGAACAAGACTTCGTCTCAAGCTCCAAGATCGAGTGCTCCGTATCACCGTCCGCTTTCAGAGGTCACGTGCAACAAGTGCCAACAGAAGGGTCACCATGCCAACAAGTGTCTCAACCAGAGGCGTCTTCCTCCTCCTCCTCCTGTCAGATCGGCAAGTACAGCTATGGTCAAGCATAACCCCAAGTTTGCCAAGGTCAATATGGTGAATGCAGCTCAGGCAGAGGACTCACCAGATGTGATCATGGGTAACCTTCCTGTTAATGATATTCCTGCAAAAGTTCTTTTTGACACGGGTGCATCGCATTGCTTCATTTCTAAACCTTTTGCATCCAAGTATGAGTGTGATTATCAGTATCTGCAAAGTTCCTTGCAAATTGTGTCACCGGGCAAGCAGATGACAGCTAACACCTGCGTTCCTGAGGTTACTATCACTTTGGGTGACTACAAGTTCCTTTCTTCCCCAATTGTTCTCGGTAACTCAGATATTGATCTTATTCTCGGAATGGATTGGCTTTCTAAGCACAAGGCACATCTTGATTGTGCTGCCAGGCAGATTCAATTGACTCATTCGTCTGAGGATGTAATTATCTTTGCCACTCGGGACAATACTATCCGTCTGTTTTCTCTCAATGAGAAGGGTGAATTGGATGCCATCTCGCAAATTCCAGTCATTTGCGAATATCAAGACGTCTTTCCAGAAGAGCTCCCAGGAATGCCTCCGCACCAGCCAGTTGAATTTGTTATTCATCTTGAGCCCGGTACGGAACCTGTGTGCAAACGTCCTTACAAGCTCGGACCTGAAGAGTTGAAGGAGCTGAAGAAGCAACTCGATGAGCAAGAAAGAATGGGTCTTATCCGGCCTAGTTCTTCTCCGTGGGGTTGTGGTGTTCTTTTTGTGAAGAAGAAGGATGGAACGGACCGACTTTATGTTGATTACCGTCCAGTGAACAAGAAGACCATCAAGAACAAATACCCACTCCCCAACATCAATGAGTTGTTCGAACAACTCAAAGGTGCCCAAGTATTCTCCAAGCTTGATCTCCGTATGGGTTATCACCAGATTCGCATTCGTGAAGAAGATATTCCCAAGACAGCTTTCAGAACAAGCTTTGGTTCATATGAATACACTGTCATGTCTATTGGCCTCGCCAACGCTCCTCCGACGTTCTCTCGCATGATGAACTTCATCTTCAACGCCTACACCAATGACTTCGTTTTGGTCTATCTCGACGACATTCTGGTTTTCTCGAAGAACAAGGAAGATCATGCCAAACACTTGCATTTGGTTCTTGATAAGCTCAGAGAACATCAGTTCTATGCCAAGTTCTCCAAGTGTGAATTTTGGCTTGATGAGGTTCTTTATCTTGGTCATATCATCTCTGCCAAGGGCATTGCCGTGAATCCTGAGAAGGTGTCCGTAATTATGAATTGGGAACCTCCTCAGAACGCGAAGCAACTCCGCAGTTTTCTCGGTCTCGCAAGCTATTGCCGAAGATTCGTTGAAAACTTTTCTAAGATCGCGAAGCCTCTCTCAAATCTTCTTCAGAAGCACGTCAAGTACGTTTGGTCTCCAGAGTGTGATATTGCTTTCAACACTTTGAAAGAGAAGTTGATCACTGCTCTAGTTCTGACTCCGCCTGATGAATCCAAACCGTACGAGGTCTTTTGTGATGCCTCTCTCCAAGGTCTTGGCGTAGTATTGATGCAAGAGAAGAAAGTTGTTGCTTATACCTCTCGCCAGTTGAAGCCTAATGAGAAGAACTACCCCACTCATGATCTCGAGTTGGCGACAGTTGTGCATGCTTTGTTGACTTGGAGACATCTTCTATTGGGAAGAAAAGTGGATATTTTCACTGATCACAAGAGTCTCAAGTACATCTTCACTCAGCCTAATCTCAACCTCAGGCAAACTCGATGGGTTGAAATGATTCAAGAGTATAATCCGAGTATTGAGTATACTCCAGGCAAGGCCAATGTGATCGCTAACGCTTTGAGCAGAAAGGCCTACTGCTGCAGTCTGATTCTCAAGCCTTATCAACCCAAGCTTTGTGAAGCGTTCCGCAAACTTAATCTGCAAGTTGTTCCTCAAGGTTTCCTTGCAAACCTTCAAGTCTCTCCTACCTTAGAAGACCAGATTCGCCAAGCCCAGCTTCTTAATGCTATGGTGAAAAAGGTGAAGATTGGGATTGCTAAGAGTCAGTCCAAGTACAAGTGCTACCGCCTTGATGACAAGGACACTCTCTTCTTCGAGGATCGTATTGTTGTGCCCAAAGGTGAACTTCGTAAAGTGATCATGAACGAGGCTCACAATTCTCTCCTCTCCATCCACCCTGGGAGCACGAAGATGTATCAGGACCTCAAGCAAGCTTATTGGTGGACTCGAATGAAGCGCGAGATCGCTCAATTCGTGAATGAATGTGATGTCTGCAGAAGAGTGAAGGCAGAACACCAAAGGCCAGCAGGTCTCCTCCAACCTCTTGCCATTCTAGAATGGAAGTTTGACCACATTGAAATGGACTTCGTGACTGGGTTTCCAAAGTCCAAGCGTGGCAATGATGCTATATTTTTTGTCATCGACAAACTCACCAAAGTGGCTCATTTTCTGCCTATCAAAGAGTCGATCACTGTAGCTCAATTGGCGGAACTCTATAACTCTCGCATTGTCTCTCTACACGGTATTCCTCAAGTGATATCTTCAGACCGTGGCAACATCTTTACCTCGAAGTTTTGGGATTCTTTTCAGAAGGCCATGGGCACTAACATCCGCTTCAGCACTGCTTTCCATCCTCAAATAAGTGGTCAAGTCGAGCGTGTCAACCAGATTCTTGAAGATATGCTCAGGGCTTGTGTGATCTCCTTCGGCATGAAGTGGGAGGATTGTCTTCCTTATGCTGAATTCTCATACAACAATAGTTTTCAAGCAAGTTCGGGCAAGGACCCTTTTGAAATTCTGTATGGCAGGAAGTGCCGTACCCCTCTCAACTGGGCTGAAACCGGTGAACGTCAGCTGCTGGGTAATGACTTAATCACAAAAGCAGAAGAAATGTGCAAAGTCATTCGTGATAACCTCAAAGCAGCCCAATCCCGCCAGAAGAGCTACTATGATAGTAAGCACCGTGATTTGGCTTTCGAGATCGGAGATCATGTTTACCTTCGTGTCTCTCCGATGAAAGGTACTCGTCGCTTCGGTATCAAAGGGAAGCTTGCCCCTAGATACGTGGGACCTTTCAAGATTATCAGCAAGAGAGGCGACCTCGCCTATCAACTCGAGCTTCCTTCAAACTTTGCAAATGTTCATGATGTGTTCCATGTCTCTCAGCTTCGAAAGTGCTTCAAGACTCCTGACCGCACCGTCAACTTCGAGGACATTGAGCTCCAAGAAGATCTCTCTTATCGTGAGCACCCAGTTGCTATTCTTGAAGAGACTGGACGCAAGACTCGCAACAAGTCAATCAAATTTCTCAAAGTCAAGTGGTCACACCATTCCGACCGTGAAGCTACCTGGGAACGCGAGGATCACCTCCGTTCTGAGTACCCGGCGTTCTTTCAGTCCTAGATCTCGGGACGAGATCTTTTCGTAGTGGTGGAGTGTTGTAATGCCCCGGATATAACTTTCCCTATTTGTACTGCAACTCTTGTCGTTTCCGGCGTTAAGTTATATTTATTTCTCGGGTTCGGGTCTTTGTCTCCGTGTGTTGTTTTCATTTTCATGCATCTCATATCATGTCATCATGTGCATTGCATTTGCATACGTGTTCATCTCATGCATTCGAGCATTTTTCCCGTTGTCCGTTTTGCATCCCGGCGCTTCGTTCTCCTCCGGTGGTCATTTCTAGCTTTCTTTCGTGTGTGGAGATTGAACATTTCCGGATTGGACCGAGACTTGTCAAGCGGCCTTGGTTTACTACCGGTAGACCGCCTGTCAAGTTTCTTACCATTTGGACTTCGTTTGGTACTCCAACGGTTAACTGAGGAACCGAAAAGGCCTCGTGTGTGTTGCAGCCCAACACCCCTCCAATTTGGCCCAAAACCCACCAAACTCTGCTCCATGCTCTAGAGCGTTCGATCATGATCGCGTGGCCGAAAACCGCACCTCATTTGGACTCTCCTAGCTCCACTTATGCCTATAAATACACCCCCTCCGTTTTCGGATCTCTCTCCCTCTCGAAACCCTAAAAAAATCCCTTCCGCCGCCGCCGGACGTGTCCGGGCGGGCCGGACAACGTCCGCGCCGCCACCGCCGGCCTACCACGAACTGACACGTGGCCTGCGCCACTCCCTCCACCGCCGGCC
>NC_057806.1:607321661-607323966 GCF_018294505.1 Triticum aestivum
CGCCGCCACCGCGCCTCAACATCGCGCGCCCGCGCCGCGGGAGCCGCCGCCTCCATCGCGCCGCCCCACGCCGGCCAAGCCCCAGCGAGCGTCGCCGGATCCGGCTACCCCGGCGACTCCTCCGGCCGCTCCTCCTTTTTCGGTGAACAGGACTTCCGGCGAACCCCGTTTTCCGTGCCCGGATCTCAGATCTGAAATCCTAACCCTAGGTCGTTTTTTTTCACTAAGTCCCAGAATTTTTGATCCATATGCACATGTTCGCGGCTCCGTAACTTTTCACCCGTAGCTCCGATTTGGGCGTATAGCATATCAAAATGTCCATCTCAGAGAGTAAATCATTTCATTCCATTGCATCATTTTCATTTGAGCTCATCTTGATGCCCAAAATGCTGTTAGAAGAGGGCTTCGTGAGTTAATTGACAAATCTGCTAGTTCATCTTAGACTTTTGTCATTTTTGCCATGATTATTGTGTGTATGCTATGCCTGTGAGTCCTTCATGTGTTTTGTTAAGAATTTTGTCTTCTTTCCAAAGGTGCAACCCATGCATTTTTAGGATGTGTGTGGTGACTTGTGCAAGCTTGCAAAGTGAGGCACCCGGTAAATCTGTTTTCAGAGACTTAGTTGTTTTCACTAAGTATGGGATTATTTAGTTCATGATGCCATATGTTCAGCTTGTTTCCTAGTGATCCGTACCTCTTTTGAGGATGATCAGTAAAGGAGTTTTGTTAATCATGTTATGCTCTATCCATCCATGTCTTTGTTTGCAATTATGGTGCACCCTAGCTTGAGTCAATCGAGCTCTACTTTTGCTTTGTTGTGAATCTGGGCAGATCGTCAACTCGTTTGCGATTTTGCCGATGCTATTGTAGTTGATCCGTGCATGCTATGTCATTGTTCTTGCCATGGCTAGCTTGTATTTTGTGCCTTCTTTATAGATGTATGCTTGCCTTGCCATGACTTGCACCGTGGTGAGTGCATCGATCTCGTAAACATGCCTTCGTGAGTTATATTTCAGCATGTCTCAGTTTTCACCAAGTCTGAAAACTGATTGTGTTTTAGCTATGTTCGTGTGCTCGTTTATATATTTTGTGATCCCTTTTGGCCCCAGATCACTTAGGGACTTTTGTTAAGCTTGTTGAGTAGCTCCATGCCATGTTCTTACTTGTCTTAATCAGGTCATATATCATGTTGATTTGCTGCTCCAAAGAGGGCTTCGTGATCTGAAATTTCAGACAAGTGTTAATTTCACTAAGTCTGGAATCTGTTTTGCATTTGCGTTTTTGCCATGCTTGTTTGAACCTCATAATGGATGAATTGGCCGTGGCTCAGTGCTAGTCTTTTATTAAGCATCTTGTGTGCATCCCTGCCATGTATTTTGTTGTCATGTTTGGTGGCTGTAGCATGTTCCTTTCATTGCATTTAGATGCCTACTTGCTGTAAATCGCAGACCGGTGTCATATCTTAAAATGCTTGCATTTCCAAACCGTAACTCCGATTCCGGCGTTCTTTATATCGTTTTCAAGTGATTTCATCCCCTCTTTCCAGTGGCAACCTTGGAATTCCAAGTTGAGGCCAGGTTCATGCATTTCCTATCATATCTTGCATTTTGCATCCCGCATCGCATCCCGCATACCATACCATCATTTCATCATATTGTTTGAGCTTGAACGTGGTTGATTGTATCCTTGTTGCTTGTTTGTCTTGTTTGGGTAGAGCCGGGAGACGAGTTCGCTACCAAGGAGCCCGTTGAGTTTGCTTGTGAGGATCCAGTCAACTCTGACAACTGTGGAGGCAAGAGATCATACCCTCGAAATCACTACTATCTTTGCTATGCTAGTTTGCTCGCTCTTTGCTATGCCAATGCTACGATGCCTACCTTTTGCTTGTCAGCCTCCCAATTGCCATGTCAAACCTCTAACCCACCTTGTCCTAGCAAACCGTTGATTGGCTATGTTACCGCTTTGCTCAGCCCCTCTTATAGCGTTGCTAGTTGTAGGTGAAGATTGGAGGCCGTTCCTTGTTGGAACATCTTTTATTTACTTGTTGGGATATCATTATATTATCTTGCTATCTTAATGCATCTATATACTTGGTAAAGGGTGGAAGGCTCGGCCTCTCGCCTAGTGTTTTGTTCCACTCTTGCCGCCCTAGTTTTCCATCATATCGGTGTTATGTTCCCGGATTTTGCGTTCCTTACGCGGTTGGGTTATAATGGGAACTCCTTGATAGTTCGCCTTGATTAAAGCTTTTCCAGCAATGCCCAACCTTGGTCTTACCATTTGCCACCTAGCCTCTTTTTCCCTC
>NC_057806.1:607324226-607328163 GCF_018294505.1 Triticum aestivum
AGTGTTGGTCCGAACTAGAGTCCTATGCAGCGCCCCCTCGGGGAAACTCGAGGATTGGTTTTAGTTGTATATAGTGCTCATCTGAGTGTGCCCTGAGAAAGAGATATGTGCAGCTCCTATCAGGATTTGTCGGCACATTCGGGCGGTGTTGCTGGTCTTGCTTTAACCAGTCGAAGTGTCTTGAGTTACCGAGATACCGAGTCTGATCGGAACGTCTTGGGAGGAGGTCTATTCCTTCGTTGACCGTGAGAGCTTGTCATGGGCTAAGTTGGGACTCCCCTGCAGGGATTGAACTTTCGAAAGCCGTGCCCGCGGTTATGGGCAGATGGGAATTTGTTAATGTCCGGTTGTAGATAACTTGAACCTTAATTAATTAAAAATGAATCAACTGAGTGTGTTACCGTGATGGCCTCTTCTCGGCGGAGTCCGGGAAGTGGACACGGTGTTGGAGTAATGTTTGCGCAGGCTGTTCTTCTAGATTCTCGCTCATGCTTTGCCTCCTCTTCTCGCTCTCTTTTGCGAATAAGTTAACCACCATACTTGCTAGTCGCTTGCTACAGCTCCACATATACTTGCCTTGCCATTCCTATAAGCTTAAATAGTCTTGATAGCGAGGGTGCGAGATTGCTGAGTCCCTGTGGCTCACAGATTACTATACCTCCAGATGCAGGTCCAGGTGATTCCGCTCCAGGTGAGGAGTACGAGCTCAAATGGGAGTTCGACGAGGACTCTCAGCGTTACTACGTTTCCTTTCCCGATGATCAGTAGTTGTGCCCAGTTGGGGGTGATTGGGACTGTTATCGCATGTTGGGTTCTCTTCTATTTTGGCACAGTAGTCGGGCCATGAGTGTTTTGGATGATGTAATGTTATTTATGTTCTTGATTGACGTGGCGAGTGTAAGCCAACTATGTTCTCCCCTTTATTATTCCTATTACATGGGATATTGTGAAGATTGCCTAACTTGCGACATATGCCTTCAATGCGATTATGTCTCTAAGTCGTGCCTCAACACGTGGGAGCTATAGTCGCATCGAGGGTGTGACAATGGTGAAGCTTCTTCTTCGCAGCATTTTGCTTGTTTGTCGCCGACATCTTCTTACTCTTTTCCGATGTCTTGTGGGCCACAAATGCGGGCCAGTGATCTCTGATCTTCTCATATCTGCCCTTGAATTCTGGTGTCTCATTATTTTCGACAAACTTATTCAGCTCTTTCTTCCACCTCCTGAATAGTTCTGCCATCCTCTTCAGAGCAAAAGACTTGATTAATTTCTCTTTAACTGGGTTCTCTGGATTATCCTCTGGCGGTAGGGTGAAATTTGACTTCAGCTCAGTCCAAAGATCATTTTTCTGCATATCATTGACATAAGACACCTCAGGGTCTTCTGTAGCCGGCTTAAACCATTGCTGGATGCTTATCGGGATCTTGTCCCTAACCAGAACCCCGCACTGAGCAACAAATGCGCTCTTTGTCCGGAGGGGTTCAATAGGTTGGTCGTCGGGCGCGATTGCTATGATCTCAAACTTTTCATCCGAGCTCAACTTTTTCTTCGGGCCTCATCTCTTTACCGAAGTTGTGCTCGATCCGGAGGGCTAGAAAAAAGAACAAAGACTTAATTAATATGTGTACATACCAAAACAATGAATGCATCAATCAGCTAGTCAGCATAGGCTTAACTAATATATATACCTGGCCGGACTCGGTTCGGTCACCGGAGCCGTCATCACGGTCTCCTTCTTGCACCGGCATTGGGTCACTGGAGCCGTCCTAATGTTCTTCTTCTTGCACCGGCATTAGGTCACCGTAGCCAGCTTGTTCACCCTCTCCTTCCAGACCATCGGTTTCGTTGAGAAAAAACGAGATGACATCACTTCCTTCTGCGATTATGTCCCTCAACAATGCTTCTTTTGCTTCGTCTAGGGCGGTGTCCATAGTTTCTACAAATATTTACAACATGGCAATTATTATTCAAACATGACAGATGGATATATTAGTGCCAAACGTAGAACTAGCTACCTAATCATAGTAAGCTATCGGGAGGGGGTATATATCGACAACGACGACACTACATCTATGTCCCTCGATGATCCTCGTTCCCGATAAAAAAAAGAGGAAGAAGAAGAAAAAAAGAGGAGAAGAAAGAATAGAGGAGAAGAACTCCTCTATTCTTTCTTCTCCTCTTTTTTTTCTTCTTCCTCTTCTTTTTTTATCCTCTTCTTCCTCTCATGTTCGAGAGGATCGCCGAGGGGTCGGGAGGTTGCCTAGTGTCAAAGGATTCAACAAAACCATGTCTTCATCATTAGGCGAAAGTAACATGTGCACGATGGTACGAAGCTCTTCAAAGTTGTTCTGGAACGGAGTCCCAGATAGGATAATTCACTTTTTGGTACAAAGTTCAGAAAGAGCCTTCCGAATATCGCTATTTGGAAGGCCTTTGCTGAATTCGTACCAAAAGGCAGATTATTCTATCCGGGATTCCATTCCAGAACAACTTTGCAGAACTTCGTACCAACATGCCCTGGTTACTTCCGGCTAATGATGAAGGCATGGATTTCTTCAATACTTTGACACTAGGAAACCTCTCTCGACCCCTCGGCGATCCTCGACCCCTCGAACCCTCGAACCCCCGATAAAAATTAAGAAGAAGAAGAAGAAGAAGAAGAAAGAGGAGAAGAAGAAAGGAATAGCTAGAGGAGAAGAAGAACTGGCAAAGTCTTCTCCTCTATTCCTTCTTCTTCTCCTCTTTTTTTTCTTCTTCTTCCTCTTTTTTCCTTTTCTTTTTTTTCTCCTCTTCTTCCTCTTCTCTTCTTCTCCTTCTTCGGGTAAGCCCTAGTTTCCCGACCCTCGACCGCAGGACGACACTGTCAACATGCCCTCGTTCCTGATAAAAAAAGAAGAAGAAGAAAAAAGAAGAGAAGAAAGAATAGAGGAGAAGAACTTCTTCTCCTCTATTCTTTCTTCTCCTCTTTTTATTCTTCTTCTTCCTCTTCTTTTTTTCCCTCTTCTTCCTCTCCTCTTCTTCTTCCTCTTCCCCGCCTCTCTCATGAATGTTCGCCGTCCCCCCCTCGACCCCTCGACGACCCTCGTTCCCGATAAAAAAAGAAGAGGAAGAAGAAGAAAAAAGAAGATAAGAAAGAATAGAGGGGATCCTTTTTTATCCTCTTCTTCCTCTCCTCTTCTTCTCCCTCTTCTTCCCCTTCTTCCCCGCCTCTCTCATGAATGTCCGACGTTCTTGACCCTCGACTGTGACGCCCGGATAGTTACGCTACAGCAATCCTTCGCTAATGATGCCACGTCACCTCGATTACTATTGATTAATCTCGCGTTAGTTCGAAACCGATTCAAATTCAAATTCAAATTGAGGCAAACCATAAAAGTTTTCAAATATTAAAAACTAAATGTTTGGGTGGAGGCGAATAATGCATAGGTAATTATGGTGGAGGAACCACACTTTTATAAAATGTTTAATTAATCTAAAATGAATAAAACAGTAGCAAAACCGATATTTAAATGCTTTTATAAATAAATAAAATACTTCACTAAATTGTTTTGGGATAAAACCTTTTGTGGCAGTGGTTTCATGGTATTACTAATTTAGGGATCATTTTAATATTAAGTAAAAAGTAAACTTAAAAGAAAGTAAAATAAAAACAAAAAGAAAATAAATAAAAAGAAAAGAAAACACAAAACCAGAAAAGAAAACTAACAAAAAAAAGGGAAAAGAAAACCCCCCCAGGCCAACTGGGCCTCGGCCCAACCAGTGGCCTGCCAGGCCGGCCCACTCCCTCCCCTGGCCTATAACCCCCTGGGGGCACCAAACCCTAACCTACCCACTCCCCGATCCCCACTCCCCCTCACTCCCCCGATCTGGATCGAGATCGGGGCGACCACGCCACCGCCCCGGATCGCCCTCGTCGTTGCCTTCTCACCCCCCTCTC
>NC_057806.1:607328885-607441434 GCF_018294505.1 Triticum aestivum
TGCCACCCGCGGGCCCGCTCGTCGCCGGCCCCGCACTCCGTTTCCCCCACGCCGGCCGGCCACCGCGGCCGCCCTGGCCGCTGGCCTCACCCTGTCGCACTCCCTGCGGGCGAGCGCCCGCCCAAGCGCCCGTTGCCCCCTTCCCGGGTGGACTCGGGAGCACGCCCGCATGCCCATGCCCGCTAAGGCCATTGGCCCTATGACAAGCAAACCCCACCCCCAAAACGTTTTAATAAAAAAGAAAAGGAATTAAAAATATATATAGTAACTAAATAAATAATAATTAAAATAATTAAAATAGTAATTAATTAATTAAATAATTAATTAAGTTAATTAATCCTGATTAGATTAACCTAATCACTAATTAAACTAATTAATCTGTTTCAGTTAATCTTAGTCAATGACAGTGGGACCCACACGTCAGGTTGACCAGGCAATGGTCAACGTTGGCTGCTGACATCACTCTGATGTCATGCTGGCGTCATCATTTACTATTCTGGATAATGTTGGATTTAAATAAATAATTAAATAAAATCGGAAAATGATTAAATCTTTAGAAAATCATATCTTTTAATCCGTAACTCGGATTAAAATACTTTCTACATGAAAGTTGCTCAGAACGAAGAGACGAATCCGGATACGCAGCCCGTTCGTCCGCCACACATCCCTAGCATAGCAAACACGCAACTTTCCCCCTTCGGTTCATCTGTCCGAAAACACGAAACACCGGGGATACTTTCCCGGATGTTTTCCCCCCTTCGCCGGTATCACCTAATACCGCGTGAGGGCACACCTAACATGCCGTTTGCTTTGTCACGCATCGTCATGCTTATGTTGCATTGTATTTATTGTTTCTTCCCCCTCTTCTCTTCGGTAGACTACGAGGCTAATGCTGCTGCTAATAACCCGATCGACTACGGTGTTGACGACCCCTCCTTCTTGTCTGAGGAACCAGGCAAGCCCCCCCCCCCTTGATCACCAGATATCGCCTATTCTCCTCTATATTGCTTGCATTAGAGTAGTGTAGCATGTTACTGCTTTCTGTTAATCCTATTCTGATGCATAGCCTGACATTGTTGCTACATTTGTTGATACCTTACCTGCAATCCTAAATACTTAGTATAGGATGCTAGTTTATCATCATTGGCCCTACATTCTTGTCAGTCTGCCTTGCTATACTATTGGGCCGTGATCACTCGGGAGGTGATCACGGGTATATACTATACATACATACATACTATACATATGGTGACTAAAGACGGGTCAGCTCGATGAGTACCCGCAAGTGATTCTGATGAGGGGGCTGAAAGGACAGGTGGCTCCATCCCGGTAGTGGTGGGCCTGGGTTCCCGACGGCCCCCGACTGTTACTTTGTGGCGGAGCGACAGGGCAGGTTGAGACCACCTAGGAGAGAGGTGGGCCTAGCCCTGGTCGGCGTTCGCGGATACTTAACACGCTTAACGAGATCTTGGTATTTGATCTGAGTCTGGCCATTTGGTCTATACGCACTAACCATCTACGTGGGAGTAGTTATGGGTATCCCGACGTCGTGGTATCAGCCGAAGCACTTCAAGCGTCAGCGACGGAGCGGCGCGCGCCGGATTGGACTGGAACGCCTGCTAGGCTAGGTCTGCTTCCGGCCGCCCTCGCAACGTACAGGTGTGCTATGGGCGATGGGCCCAGACCCCTGTGCGCTTAGGTTTAGACCGGCGTGCTGGCCTCTCTGTTGTGCCTAGGTGGGGCTGCGACGTGTTGACCTTCCGAGGCCGGGCATGACCCAGAAAAGTGTGTCCGGCCAAATGGGATCGAGTGTGTTGGGTTATGTGGTGCACCCCTGCAGGGAAGTTAATCTATTCGAATAGTCGTGATCTTCGGTAACATGATGACTTGGAGTTGTACCTTGACCTTATGACAACTAGAACCGGATACTTAATAAAACACACCCTTCCAAGTTCCACAGACAACCCGGTGATCGCTTTTCCACAGGGCGACGAGGGGAGGATCACCGGGTAGGATTATGCTATGCGATGCTACTGGAGATGCTACTTGGAGTTGCTACTTGGAGATGCTACTTGGAGGACTTAAATCTACTCTCTTCTACATGCTGCAAGACGGAGGCTGCCAGAAGCGTAGTCTTCGATAGGACTAGCTATCCCCCTCTTATTCTGGCATTCTGCAGTCCAGTCCACTGATATGGCCTCCTTACACATATACCCATGCATATGTAGTGTAGTTCCTTGCTTGCGAGTACTTTGGATGAGTACTCACGGTTGCTTTCTCCCCCCTTTTTCCCCCTTTCCTTTCTTTCTGGTTGTCGCAACCAGATGCTGGAGTCCAGGAGCCAGACGCCACCGTCGACGACGACTCCTACTACACCGGAGGTGCCTACTACTACGTGCAGCCCGCTGACGACGATCAGGAGTAGTTAGGAGGATCCCAGGCAGGAGGCATGCGCCTCTTTCGATCTGTATCCCAGTTTGTGCTAGCCTTCTTAAGGCAAACTTGTTTAACTTATGTCTGTACTCAGATATTGTTGCTTCCGCTGACTCGTCTATGATCGAGCACTTGTATTCGAGCCCTCGAGGCCCCTGGCTTGTATTATGATGCTTGTATGACTTATTTATGTTTTAGAGTTGTGTTGTGATATCTTCCCGTGAGTCCCTGATCTTGATCGTACACATTTGCGTGCATGATTAGTGTACGATTGAATCGGGGGCGTCAAATCGACCTCCTAAACTAGTTCTCGACCCTCGACCCCCTAAACTAGTTCTCGACCCTGGAACCCTCGACCCCTAGACGACCCTGCTGGAACCCTCGACCCTCGACCCTATAGAACCCTCGAATCCTCGACCCTGAAACCCTCGACCCTCGACCCCTTAACGACCCTCGACCCTCTACCCTCGTTCCCGACCCTCGTTCCCGATAAAAATTAAGAAGAAGAAGAAAAAAAAGAGGAAAAAAAAGGAGAAGAAGCTCCTCTATTCCTTCTTCTTCTCCTCTTTTTTTCTTCTTCTTCCTCTTCTTCCTCTCCCCGTCTTCTCCTTCTTCTTCTCCTTCTTTCTCTACTTATTTTCCTTTTCCTTATTTTACTTTTTCCTCTCCACTAACATAAAATGCACTAACCTAAAATGCAACAAACATAAAATGCACTAAATCGATCAACTAACCTAAAATCAGTGATAAAATGCACTAACCTAAAATCGATATCTACTAACAACTTAAAAAATTTAATACATATATGAAAAAATGCATATATGAAAAAAAACATCATCATATCATCAACAGAAAAAAACATCATCATATCATCAATAGAAAAAAAAACATCATCATATCATCAACAGAAAAAAAACATCATCATATCATCAACATCATCATATCATCAACCTAAAATCAGTGATAAAAGGGCGCCGGCGGCCGGACCGAAGGTGGCTGCGTGTGGTCGGGGCAACGGCGACGGGGTTGGGGAAGGGGCGGCGCGCGCGGCGACGGCGACGGGGTCGGGGAAGGGGCAGCGCGCGTGGCGACGACGACGGGGTCAGGGAACGGGTGGCGCGCGCGGCGACGGTGACGGCGACGGGGTCGGGGCAGGGGCGGCGCGCGCGGCGACGGCGATGGTGTCGGGGCCGGCAGGGGCGGCGGGTGCGGGGCGACGGCGACGTGGAGCGGGCGACGACGGGCTCGGGGCGGCGGCGACGACGACGATGAATGGCCTGGGGGCGTCGGGACGAATGGGAGCGGTTGGCCAAAATTTCACAAGTGTTGGCTTATATAGCCAGAGCAATGGTCCCGGTTCGTGCTACGACCCGGGACTAATGCTCCCTTTAGTCCCGGTTGGTGCCATGAACCGGGACCAAAGGCCAATTTTCAGCAGCCGAAAGGGCGGGAAGCGGCGGCCTTTGGTCCCGGTTGGTGGCACCAACCGGGACTAAAGGGGGGCAATGGTCACGGTTGGTGCCACGAACCATGACCAATGCCCCCTTTAGTCCCGGTTGGTGCCACCAACCGGGACCAATGGCCTTGTGCTGCCCCGCACCCACATCGCTAGCTGAAGGGCGCCGGCACTTGTTTATAAGTGCTGCTGTGCCTCCCCATTCGAGCTCCTCTCTAATGCAGGCTTTCGGGCCTAAACTTGCTACTGCCTGTGGGCCTATTGGGCCTTCTGCGGGCCTGAATCCTGGCCCATGTAGGGTTTCTAGTCGTATTCAGGCCGTGGAGGCCCAGTAGGTGGCATTTTTTGGTTTTTTCTTTTTTATTTCTACATTTTTTGGGTTTTTTATTTTTTTATTTCTACTTAAAACTAAATACTTACAGTTTTTTAGTGATTTCTTTTTTGCTTTTAGGTCACAAAAATTATAAACTTTCTGTTAGTGCCATTAGTTTTAAATTTTGAATAGTTTAAATTTGAATTTTTAAAAATTTGTGTGAATCACTAGTTTATGAATAACTTTACTATAAAAATAGAATTTTTTTCTATTTATTTTTTATTTATACTTACAACTACATACTTATAGTTTTTTAGTGATTTCTTTTTTATTTTAGGTCATAAAAATTATAAACTTTCTGTTAGTGCCATTAGTTTTAAAATTTTGAATAGTTTAAATTTGTATTTTTTTTAAATTTGTGTGAATCACTAGTTTATGAATAACTTTACTATAAAAATAGATTTTTTTTTCTTTTTTGCTATTTATTTTTTATTTATACTTACAATTAAATACTTATAGTTTGATTTTAGGTCACAAAAATTATATTATTTTTGCTATTAAAGAATATTGTAGTTTTATTTTAGTTGATCATAACATAATATTTTAATTGATTGTTTTTATTTTCATAAAAGTTTTATAGTTCATTCTGTTTGCTATTAATTCATTCTTTGAGCTAAATGACTCTAAAATTGGAAAGCATTTAAAAATGAACTCTGAAAAGGTTGAAAGTTGGCATGGTATCATCATTTCACCCACATAGCATGTTCCAAAAAGTAGAGAGGGTTACGACAAAAACTTGATGCACTTCGTGTACAAAATGGACAATCACTTTCGAAGTATCAAAGTTTCGTACAATAACTGCGCCACATCATTGGCTAGGACGAATGGTTCGTCTGTGTACCCAAGATTGTTTAGATCCACTGTTGTCATACCGTACTGTGGGTCTACCTGTACCCCGCCTCCTGACATATTGATCCATTTGCCTCAACACATAAAACCTTGAACCATAAGACATGAAAGCATTTCAAATGAACTCTGAAAAAGTTGAAAGTTGGGATGGTATCATAATTTCACCCACATAGCATGTGCATGTACAAAACGGACAATGGTAGCATGTTCGTCTGTTACAAATTTGGCATGGTATCATCATAATAGTTGCGGGAGAAAGTCTTCACTTTTTCTTCGCTTGTGTCATTTGCTTATTGCGCCGTAACCATGGATAATCTTCATTGTTTATCAGGATGCTTGGGTCAGCCTTGACATTGAAGGGAGGAATTTCATGAAACTTTTCATAATCTTCAGACATGTCTGTCTTGCCGTCCACTCCCAGGATGTCCCTTTTTCCTGAAAGAACTATGTGGCGCTTTGGCTCATCGTATGATGTATTCGCTTCCTTATCTTTTCTTTTTCTCGGTTTGGTAGACATGTCCTTCACATAGATAACCTGTGCCACATCATTGGCTAGGACGAACGGTTCGTCAGTGTACCCAAGATTTTTCAGATCCACTGTTGTCATTCCGTACTGTGGGTCTACCTGTACCCCGCCGCCTAACAGATTGACCCATTTGCACTTAAACAAAGGGACCTTAAAATCAGGTCCGTAGTCAAGTTCCCATATGTCCACTATGTAACCATAATATGTATCCTTTCCGCTCTCGGTTGCTGCATCAAAGCGGACACCGCTGTTTTGGTTGGTGCTCTTTTGATCTTGGGCGATCGTGTAAAATGTATTCCCATTTATCTCGTATCCTTTGTAAGTCAATACAGTCAAAGATGGTCCCCTGGACAACAAGTACAACTCATCACAAACAGTGTTGTCACCTCTGAGACGTGTTTCCAACCAACTGCTGAAAGTCCTGATGTGTTCACATGTAATCCAGTCGTCGCACTGCTCCGGGTGTTTGGAGCGCAGACTGTTCTTGTGTTCATCGACATACGGGGTCACCAAGGTAGAGTTCTGTAGAACTGTGTAGTGTGCTTGAGACCAAGAATATCCGTCCCTGCATATTATTGAGTCTCTTCCAAGAGTGCCTTTTCCAGTCAGTCTCCCCTCATACCGCGATTTAGGGAGACCTATCTTGTTAAGGCCAGGAATGAAGTCAACACAAAACCCGATAACATCCTCTGTTTGATGGCCCATGGAGATGCTTCCTTCTGGCCTAGCGCGGTTACGGACATATTTCTTTAGGACTCCCATGAACCTCTCAAAGGGGAACATATTGTGTAGAAATACGGGCCCCAGGATGACAATCTCGTCGACTAGATGAACTAGGACGTGCGTCATGATATTGAAGAAGGATGGTGGGAACACCAGCTCGAAACTGACAAGACATTGCGCCACATCACTCCTTAGCCTTGGTACGATTTCTGGATCGATCACCTTCTGAGAGATTGCATTGAGGAATGCACATAGCTTCACAATGGCTAATCGGACGTTTTCCGGTAGAAGCCCCCTCAATGCAACCGGAAGCAGTTGCGTCATAATCACGTGGCAGTCATGAGACTTTAGGTTCTGAAACTTTTTCTCTGGCATATTTATTATTCCCTTTATATTCGACGAGAAGCCAGTCGTGACCTTCATACTGAGCAGGCATTCAAAGAAGATTTCTTTCTCTTCTTTCGTAAGAGCGTAGCTGGCAGGACCTTTATACTGCTTCGGAGGCATGCCGTCTTTTTCGTGCAAACGTTGCAGGTCCTCCCGTGCCTCAGGTGTATCTTTTGTCTTCCCATACACGCCCAAGAAGCCTAGCAGGTTCACGCAAAGGTTCTTCGTCACGTGCATCACGTCGATTGAGGAGCGGACCTCTAGGTCTTTCCAGTAGGGTAGGTCCCAAAATATAGATTTCTTCTTCCACATGGGTGCGTGTCCCTCAGCGTCATTCGGAACAGCTAGTCCACCGGGACCCTTTCCAAAGATTACGTAGTGTAAATCATTGACCATAGCAAGCACGTGATCACCGGTGCGCATGGCGGGCTTCTTCCGGTGATCTGCCTCGCCTTTGAAATGCTTGCCTTTCTTTCGACATTGATGGTTGGTCGGAAGAAATCGACGATGGCCCAGGTACACATTCTTCCTGCATTTGTCCAGGTATATACTTTCAGTGTCATCTAAACAGTGCGTGCATGCGTGGTATCCTTTGTTTGTCTGTCCTGAAAGGTTACTGAGAGCGGGCCAATCGTTGATGGTCACGAACAGCAACGCCTTAAGGTTAAATTCCTCCTGTCTGTGCTCATCCCACGTACGTACACCGTTTCCATTCCACAGCTGTAAAAGTTCTTCAACTAATGGCCTTAGGTACACATCAATTTCGTTGCCGGGTTGCTTAGGGCCTTGGATGAGAACTGGCATCATAATGAACTTCCGCTTCATGCACATCCAAGGAGGAAGGTTATACATACATAGAGTCACGGGCCAGGTGCTGTGATTGCTGCTCTGCTCCCCGAAAGGATTAATGCCATCCGCGCTTAAAGCAAACCATACATTCCTTGGGTCCTTTGCAAACTCATCCCAGTACTTTCTCTCGATTTTTCTCCACTGCGACCCGTCAGCGGGTGCTCTCAACTTCCCATCTTTCTTTCGGTTCTCACTGTGCCATCGCATCAACTTGGCATGCTCTTCGTTTCTGAACAGACGTTTCAACCGTGGTATTATAGGAGCATACCACATCACCTTCGCAGGAACCCTCTTCCTGAGGGGCTCGCCGTCAACATCACCAGGGTCATCTCGTCTGATCTTATACCGCAATGCACCGCATACCGGGCATGCGTTCAGATCCTTGTATGCACCGCGGTAGAGGATGCAGTCATTAGGGCATGCATGTATCTTCTCCACCTCCAATCCTAGAGGGCATACGACCTTCTTTGCTGCGTATGTACTGTCGGGCAATTCGTTATCCTTTGGAAGCTTCTTCTTCAATATTTTCAGTAGCTTCTCAAATCCTTTGTCAGCCACAGCATTCTCTGCCTTCCACTGCAGCAATTCCAGTACGGTACCGAGCTTTGTGTTGCCATCTTCGCAATTGGGGTATAACCCTTTTTTGTGATCCTCTAACATGCGATCGAACTTCAGCTTCTCCTTTTGACTAATGCATTGCGTCCTTGCATCGACAATGACCCGGCGGAGATCATCATCATCGGGCACATCGTCTGGTTCCTCTTGATCTTCAGCAGCTTCACCCGTGGCAGCATCATTGGGCACATCGTCTGGTTCCTCTTGATCTTCACCAGCTCCCCCCGTTGCAGCATCACCGTATTCAGGGGGCACATAGTTGTCATCGTACTCTTCTTCTTCGCCGTCTTCCATCATAACCCCTATTTCTCCGTGCCTCGTCCAAACATTATAGTGTGGCATGAAACCCTTGTAAAGCAGGTGGGAGTGAAGGATTTTCCGGTTAGAGTAAGACCTCGTATTCCCACATTCAGTGCATGGACAACACATAAAACCATTCTGCTTGTTTGCCTCAGCCGCATCGAGAAACTCATGCACGCCCTTAATGTACTCGCGGGTGTGTCTGTCACCGTACATCCATTGCCGGTTCATCTGCGTGCATTATATATAATTAAGTGTCCAAATTAATAGAAGTTCATCATCACATTAAAACCAAAGTGCATACATAGTTCTCATCTAACAACATATAGCTCTCCAGAGCATCTAATTAATTAAACCATACATTGAAACTATGTAAAACATTTCAATGCGAAAACAAATGCGATCATAATCGCAACCAAGGTAACAATTGATCCAACGGCATAATGATACCAAGCCTCGGTATGAATGGCATATTTTCTAATCTTTCTAATCTTCAAGCGCATTGCATCCATCTTGATCTTGTGATCATCGACGACATCCGCAACATGCAACTCCAATATCATCTTCTCCTCCTCAATTTTTTTTATTTTTTCCTTCAACAAATTGTTTTCTTCTTCAACTAAATTTAACCTCTCGACAATAGGGTCGGTTGGCATTTCCGATTCACATACATCCTAGATAAATAAAATCTATGTCACGTTGGTCGGCATAATTTTCATAAACAATAAATGAACCAATAGTTATAAAGATAATATACATACCACATCCGAATCATAGACAGGACGAGGGCCGACGGGGGCGGATACCAAAACCATCGCACTATATAAGATGCAATAATAAATGTAAGAAAATGATACAAGTATCTATCTAAACATACAAGTAAGAATATTTTTCCTTTCAGAAAGAAGATAAGAACAAGAGGCTCACCACGGTGGTGTCGGTGATGAGATCGGCGCGGGTGATCGACGGCGGTGAAGACGGGGACGGGGCGTGACGGACCGCTAAATCTAGACAAATCTCGAGGAAAATGGAGCTTGGAGGTCGAGCTTCGAGAGGAGAAAGCTTAAGTAGTGTGGCTCGGGCATTCCATCGAACACCTCATGTGCATAGGAGGTGAGCTAGAGCACCACAAAGCCCTCTCCTCCTCGGCCAGAAAAAACAAAGCACTCTGCTCTGCTCTTGCGCGAGGGGGTATATATAGGCACCTCATTGGTCCCGGTTGGTGGCATGAACCGGGACTAAAGGGGAGCCTTTGGTCCAGGTTCAAGCCACCAACCGGGACCAATGGTGATGGGCCAGGAGCGAGGCCCATTGGTCCCGGTTTGTCCCACCAACCGGGACCAAAAGGTCCAGACGAACCGGGACCAATGGCCCATGTGGCCCGGCCGGCCCCCTGGGCTCACGAACTGGGACCAATGCCCACATTGGTCCCGGTTCTAGACTGAACCGGGACTAATGGGCTGACCCGGCCTGGACCATAGCCCTGTTTTCTACTAGTGTGTATTCACTATGTGTTAATGCTTTGTTCCGGTTCTCTATTAAAAGGAGGCCTTAATATCCCTTAGTTTTCGTAAGGACCCCACTGCCACGGTAGGGTAGGACAAAAGATGTTATGCAAGTTCTTTTCCATAAGCACGTATGACTATATTCGGAATACATGCCTACATTATATTAACGAACAGGAGCTAGTTCTGTGTCACCCTAGGTTATGACTGTTACATGATGAACCGCATCCGGCATAATTCTCCATCACCGATCCATTGCCTACGAGCTTTCCATATATTGTTCTTCGCTTATTTACTTTCCCGTTGCTATTGCTATCATCACTACAAAATACCAAAAACATTGCTTTTACTACTGTTACCTTTTGCTACCGTTACCACTACTATCATATTACTTTGCTGCAGATATTAAGTTTCCAGGTGTGGTTGAATTGACAACTCAGCTGCTAATACTTGAGAGTATTCTTTGGCTCCCCTTGTGTCGAATCAATAAATTTGGGTTGAATACTTTACCCTTGAAAACTATTGCGATCCCCTATACTTGCGGGTTATCACTATGCAGAATAGATCTCTAATATTTGCTCCTTTTCCAGCCCAGAATCCCAGCTGCCGCCATTCTCCCTCTTTGTGTAAACCTTGTAAAATAAGAGAGAATAGGCATAAGTATTGTGACATAATGTGTAATAACAGCCCATAATGCAATAAATATCGATATAAAAGCATGATGCAAAATGGACGTATCAAACTTGCATGACATCTTTTGTCCTACCCTCCCGTGGGAGCGGGGTCCTAGCGGAAACTAAGGGATATTAAGGACTCCTTTTAATAGAGTACCAGACCAAAGCATTAACACATAGTGAATACATGAACTCCTCAAACTAAGGTCATCACCGGAAGTGGTCCCGATTATTGTCACTTCGGGGTTGCCGGATCATAACACATAGTAGGTGACTATAGACTTGCAAGATAGGATCAAGAACTCACATATATTCATGAAAACATAATAGGTTCAGATCTGAAATCATGGCACTCGGGCCCTAGTGACAAGCATTAAGCATAGCAAAGTCATAGCAACATCAATATCAGAACATAGTGGATACTAGGGATCAAACCCTAACAAAACTAACTCGATTACATGATAAATCTCATCCAAACCATCACCGTCCAGCAAGCCTACAATGGAATTACTCACGCACAATGGTGAGCATCATGAAATTGCTGATGGAGGGTGGTTGATGATGATGATGGCGATGGATTCCCCTCTTCGGAGCCCCGAACGGACTCCGGGTCAGCCCTCCCGAGAGAGTTTAGGGCTTGGCAGTGGCTCCGTATCGTAAAATGCGATGAATCCTTCTTATCTATTTTTTTCTCTCCGAACACAAATATATAGAGTTGGAGTTGAGGTCGGAGGAGCTCCAGGGGGCCCACGAGGTAGGGGGCGCGCCCCCACCCTCGAGGCTAGGGTGTGGCCCCCTGGCCTTGATCTTTTGCCAGTATGTTTTATTATTTCCAAAAATACGCTCCGTGGAGTTTTAGGTCATTCCGAGAACTTTTGTTTCTGCACATAAATAACAGCATGGCAATTCTGCTGAAAACAGCGTCAGTCCGGGTTAGTTCCATTCAAATCATGCAAGTTAGAGTCGAAAACAAGGGCAAAAGTGTTTGGAAAAGTAGATACGACGGATACATATCGGAAAGCTCCCAACAAGCAAAAGAAGAACATGAAATCTTTTTTGGTTTCTTTTTAATTACTACTACAAGCATAGAAAATAAAACTAGCTAAAAGCTACAACTAATTTTTTTGGTTTTTTTCTTAAGGATTATCAAACACACAAGAAGAAAGCATAAAAAGGAAATAAACTAGCATGGATATTACAATGAAAAAGTATGAGCACCGACATCTAGCAATGAGTGTGTGAACATAAATGTAATGTCGGTGGGAAATACATACTCCCCAAGCTTAGGCATTTGGCCTAAGTTGGTTTATTGCCACGGATGGCCTGGTGGATATCCAAAGTTGTAGTTGGGGTCGTACTGAGATGCAGCAGTCATTGCATCGTGGCCTGCAGCTTGGAGGCGAGCTATCTCAGCCCTCCTCTTATACTCTTCCGCCTCCTCTCTGGTTATAAAATATCTCCCTTTTGCGTGAAAGTCAAAGAAAGTAGAAGCAGGGAGAGCGACGTGATAGGTGCGTCGTCTGTCAAAGATTAGTCGGTACTAGAGGAACTGGTCGTTCCTCTCAACAAAATGATGACGAACCATAGCCTCATAATCCAAATAAGAAGGAGGCAACTCAATATCATCCTCACGTATGGTTATACCAAGAAAATTAGCTATACGGGTTGCATAAATTCCACCAAAGAAATCTCCATTAAATCTATTATGATGCAACCTACGTGCAACAATGGCTCCCAAGTTATAAGACTTATCTCCTAACACAGCACTCCTAAGAATACTGATGTCAGGGACACACGTATGACATGCTTCATCTTTACCATTTATGCACCTACCTATGAAGAGAGCGAAATAATGTATAGCAGGAAAATGAATGCTCCCTATGGTAGTTTGTGCTATATCTCGAGATTCCCCCACAGTTATACTAGCAAGAAAATCTCTAAACTCAGATTTGCGAGGTTCACTAGTACTACCCCATTGTGGAAGTTTGCAAGAAGTGTTAAAATCCGCTAAGTCCATAGTATAAGAATTTTCATAAAGATCAAACAGGACAGTTTGAGAATTGCGTGATGATGAAAATTCAAACCTCCTCACAAAGGAACTAGTGAGATAGTGGTACTGATGGCACTTTTCTGCCTCGAAGCTCACAAGATCACCGTTATGCAAATATGCGTTAAATTCTTCCTTAATTCCTGCTCGATCCATGAAGTCCTCTGAAGGCCATTCACAAGGCCACACTAGAGCGTCCCTTGGTGGCTCATCATCAACATCACGCATTGCAAGCCTGGGACCTTGCTTCCTTGAAGGACCACCTTGGTACATTTTCCTAAACATATTTCTTCTTTTGAAAAATTTCTGAAATTTTTAGTAACTTCAAATAAAAGTAAACCAAACTCAACAAAATTGATAGCAACTACTCCTCCAAGTGCCTAGAGCCTATATCATGCATTAGAACTACTTGGAACCATATAAATTTGACATGCAAGCTCAAGAACATGGTCACCTAGGCTGCACAAATTTGTAATGAATAAAGCACTAGAACAAAAACTAATTGGACCAATGGAGGAGTCACATACCAAGGAACAATTCCCCAAAACAGTTTTGTGAGAGGTGCTTTGAGCAAGGAGATTGAAAATCGCAGCAAAATGAGCTAGAACTCGTGCTTGAGCTGGCTGGTGATTTTTTTGCGAGGAAGAAGAAGTGTGTGAGTGTAGGAATAAGTGGAGGGGAGCAATCATGTGCCCACGAGGCAGCGGGGCGCGCCCAGGGGGGTGGGCGCGCCATGGACCCTCGTGGCCAGGTGCTTGCTCCCCATGCTGTGTTCTCAGTGCCAGATATTCTCAAATATTCCAGAAAAAATCATATTAAATTGGAAGGCATTTGGAGAATTTTTTATTTTTGGGGCATTTTTATATTGCACGGATAATCAGAAAACAGACAGAAATTACTATTTTTGCTTTATTTACAATAAATAACAGAAAGTAAAAAGAGGGTACAGAAGGTTGTGCTTTCTAACTTCATCCATCTCATGCTCATCAAAAGGAATCCACTAACAAGGGTGATCAAGTCTTGTTAACAAACTCATTTCGAGTAACATGAAATCGGAGAAATTTCGAATGACACTATGCTACCTCAACAGGGATATGCATATCCCCAATAATAAGAATATTATATTTCTTCTTGACAGTAGGAAGAGGAAATTCAAAGCCTCCAAAAATAATCGATGGAATTTTTCCAATAGAATTGATACTGTGGACTTGAGGTTGTTTCCTCGGAAAGTATGCCGTATGCTCATTACCATTAACATGAAAAGTAGCATTGCCTTTGTTGCAATCAATAACAGCCCCTACAATATTCAAAAAAGGTCTTCCAAGAATAATAGACATACTATCATCCTCAGGAATGTCAAGAATAACAAAGTCTGTTAAAATAGCAACATTTGCAACTACAACAGGCACATCCTCACAAATACCGACAGGTATAGCAGTTGATTTATCAGCCATTTGCAAAGATATTCCAGTAGGTGTCAACTTATTCAAATCAAGTCTACGATATAAAGAGAGAGGCATAACACTAACACCGGCTCCAAGATAACATAAAGAAGTTTTAACATTGTTTATTTTAATGGAGCATGGTATAGTTGGTACTCCTGGATCTCCTAGCTTCTTAGGTATTCCACCCTTAAAAGTATAATTAGCAAGCATGGTGGAAATTTCAGCTTCCGGTATCTTTCTTTTATTAGTAACAATATCTTTCATGTACTTAGCATAAGGATTCCGTTTAAGCATATCAGCCAAATGCATACGCAAAAAAATAGGTCTAATCATTTCAGCAAAGCGCTCAAAATCCTCATCATCCTTTTTCTTGGATGGCTTAGGAGAAAAAGGCATGGATTTTTGAACCCAAGGCTCTCTTTCCTTACCATGTTTCCTAGCAACAAAGTTTCTTTTATCATAACATTGATTCTTTGATTGTGGGTTATCAAGATCAACAGCTTATCATTGCTAGGTTGAGCATCAACGTGAACATTATCATTAACATTATCACTAGTTTCTTGTTCATTACCAGATTGTGTTTCAGCATCAGAAATAGAGATATCATTGGGATTCTCAGGTGTGTCGATAACCTGTTCACTAGAAGCATGCAAAGTCCTATCATTTTTCTTTTTCTTCCTTTTATAAGGACTAGGTGCATCTATATTATTTCTCTGAGAATCTTGCTCAATTTTCTTAGGATGGCCCTCAGGATACAAAGGTTCCTGGGTCATTTTACCACCTCTAGTCATAACTCTAACAACATTATCATTTTTCTTACTATTCAATTCATTGAGCAAATCATTCTGAGCTTTAAGTACTTGTTCTACTTGAGTGGTAACCATAGAGGCATGTTTACTAATGAGTTTGAGTTCACCTTTAACTCTAGACGTATAATCACCCAAGTGTTCAATCATATAAGCATTTTGTTTCAATTGTCTACCAAAGTAAGCATTGAAGTCTTCTTGCCTAACCATAAAGCTATCAAACTCATCCAAACATTGGCTAGCAAAGTTAGTAGGAGGGATTTCAACTTTATCATATCTATAGAGAGAATTTACCTTTACTACCTGTGTCGGGTTATCAAGACCATGTGTTTCTTAAATAGGTGATGGATTAAAACCATATATTTCTTCAACAGGCGGTAAATTAAGACCATGTATTTCTTTAATAGGAGGTAAATTCTTAACATCTTCAGCTTTAATACCCTTTTCTTTCATGGATTTCTTTACCTCTTGCATATCTTCAGGACTGAGAAATAGGACACCCCTTTTCTTCCAAGTTGGTTTAGGAATAGGCTCAGGAGTTGGCTCAGGAGCTGGCTCAGGAAGTGTCCAATTATTTTCATTTGTCAACATATTATTTAATAGAATTTCAGCTTCATCTGGTGGTCTTTACCTGAAAACAGAACCAACACAAATATCCAGGTGGTCTCCGGAAGCATCGGTTAGTCCATTATAAAAGATATCAAGTATTTCGTTTTTCTTAAGAGGATGATCAGGCAAAGCATTAAGTAATTGGAGAAACCTCCCCCAAGCTTGTGGGAGACTCTCTTCTTCAATTTGCACAAAATTATATATATATCCCTTAAGTCAGCTTGTTTCTTATGAGCAGGGAAATATTTAGCAGAGAAGTAATAAATCATATCCTGGAGACTACGCACACAACCAGGATCAAGAGAATTAAACCATATCTTAGCATCACCCTTTAATGAGAATGGAAATATTTTCAGGATATAAAAGTAGCGAGTTCTCTCATCATAGTGAACAGGGTGGCTATATCATTTAATTTAGTAAGATGTGCCACAACAGTTTCAAATTCATAGCTATAAAAAGGATCAGATTCAACCAAAGTAATTATATCAGGATCAATAGAGAATTCATAACCCTTATCAGTAACAAAGATAGGTGAAGTAGCATAAGCAGGATCATATTTCATTCTAGCATTCAAAGTTTTTTGTTTAAGCTTAGCTAATAATTTCTTAAGATCGCTTCTATCATTGCATGCAAGAAAGTCTCTTTTAGTTTCTTCATCCATAACATAGCCCTCAGGAACAACATGCAATTCATATTTATTAGGAGAGCCTTCATCATCACTTTCAACAATATTATCAGTTTCAATAATTTCATTCTCTCTAGCCCTAGCAAGTTGTTCATCAAGAAATTCACCAAGTGGCACAGTAGTATCAAGCATAGAAGTAGTTTCATCATAAATATCATGCATAGCAGAAGTGACATCATCAATAACATGCGACATATCAGAATTAATAGCAGAAGCAGGTTTAGGTGTCGCAAGATTAATCAAAACATAAGGTGAATCAAGTGTAGAGCTAGATGGCAGTTCCTTACCTTCCCTTGTAGTTGAGGGATAAATTTTTGTTTTCACGTCTTTCAAGTTCTTCATAGTGACCAGCAGATATAAATATCAAGTGACTCAAAGAATAGAGCTATGATCCCCGGCAACGGCGCCAGAAAATAGTCTTGATAACCCACAAGTATAGGGGATCGCAACCGTTTTCGAGGGTAGTGTATTCAACCCAAATTTATTGATTCGACACACGGGGAGCCAAAGAATATTATCAAGTATTAGCAGCTGAGTTCTCAATTCAACCACACCTAGAAAGTTAATATGTACAGCAAAGTGTTTAGTAGCAAAGTAATATGATAGTAGTGGTAACGGTAGCAAAAGTAATTTTTTGGTATTTTATAGTGATGATAAAAATAGCAACGGAAAAGTAAATAAGCGAAGAACAATATGTGGAAAGCTCGTAGGCAATGGATCGGTGATAGAGAATTACGCCGGATGTGGTTCATCATGTAACAGTTATAACCTAGGGTGACACAGAACTAGCTCCAGTTCATCAATGTAATGTAGGCATGTATTGCGAATATTGTCATACGTGCTTATGGAAAAGAACTTGCATGACATCTTTTGTCCTACCCTCCCATGGCAGCGGGGTCCTAGCGGAAACTAAGGGATATTAAGGCCTCCTTTTAATAGAGTACCATACCAAAGCATTAACACATGGTGAATACATGAACTCCTCAAACTATGGTCATCATCGGGAGTGGTCCCGATTATTGTCACTTCGGGGTTGCCGGATCATAACACATAGTAGGTGACTATAGACTTGCAGGATAGGATCAAGAACTCACAAATATTCATGAAAACATAATAAGCTCAGATCTGAAATCATGGCACTCTGGCCCTAGTGACAAGCATTAAGCATAGCAAAGTCATAGCAACATCAATCTCAGAAAATAGTGGATACTAGGGATCAAACCCTAACAAAACTAACTCGATTACATGATAAATCTCATCCAACCCATCACCGTCCAGCAAGCCTACGACGGAATTACTCACGCACGGTGCTGAGCATCATGAAATTGGTGATGGAGGATGGTTGATGATGACGACTGAGGGAGTCCTGGATTAGGGGGTCTCCGGACAGCCGGACTATATCCTTTGGCCGGACTATTGGACTATGAAAATACAAGATTTAAGACTTCGTCTCGTGTCCGGATGGGACTCTACTTGGCGTGGAAGGCAGGCTAGGAAATACGGATATGTATATCTCCTCCTTTGTAACCGACCTTGTGTAACCCTAGCCCCCTCCGGTGTCTATATAAACCGGAGGATTTTAGTCTGTAGGACAACATACAATCATACCATAGGCTAGCTTCTAGGGTTTTACCCATATCATCAAGAATAAATCAAGCAGGACATAGGGTTTTACCTCCATCAAGAGGGCCCGAACCTGGGTAAAACATCGTGTCCCCTGCCTCCTGTTACCATCCGCCTTAGACGCACAGTTCGGGACCCCCTACCTGAGATCCGCCGGTTTTGACACCGACATTGGTGCTTTCATTGAGAGTTCCTCTGTGTCGTCGCTGTTAGGCTTGATGGCTCCTACGATCATCGATAGCGATGCAGTCTAGGGTGAGACTTTTCTCCCCGGACAGATCTTTCTGTTCGGCGGCTTTGCACTACGGGCCAACTTGCTTGGCCATCTGGAGTAGATCGAAAGTTACACCCCTGGCCACCAAGTCAGGTTTGGAAGCTTAAACTATACGTCCGATATCCGCAGAGACTTGATATTCGATGGATTCGAGCCCCTGCCTTGTGCGCCACGCGGTCACGATGAGTACGATTTAGCTCTACCATTGGAACGTATTCAGGAGATCGCACCGGCGGCCGCTCCGAGCCTCAATTCGGAGCCAGTTGCGCCATCCATGGACGGGTGGATAGACCCCGTCATGGAGGCTATATCCTCAGCGGTGATCGAGCCGAATATCGACCTTACCCGTCACGAGAGCCGTGTTGCCAAACTGCCGGATCCTTCTCCGACCAGGACTCCGAACCGCCTGTGCCCGTTCCTGTCGAATCTGATTGGGCGCCGATCATGGAGTTTACCTCCGCGGATATTTTTCAGCACTCGCCTTTTGGCGACATACTGAACTCATTAAGGTCTCTCTCCTTGTTAGGAGAGTCCTGGCAGAACTATGTCCGGCAGGATTGGGATGCGGATGACGAAGAAATTCGCCGCCCACCCACCACCCACTTAGTAGCCACTGTCAATGACTTAACCAACATGCTCGACTTCGACTTCGAAGACATCGACGGTATGGACGACGATGCGGGAGGCGAAGAGGAACCACTGCCCATAGGGCACTGGACACCCACTTCATCACATGACGTATACAAGGTGGACACACCTAAAGAAAATAACGACGAGGAATGGAAGGACGCAGCGAAGGGTTGTTCCCTCGAGAAGCAGTCAAAGCGGCGGCGTAAACGCCGCTCCAAATCCTGCCTCGGCAGAAATAACAATCACATAGACCCAGCGTTAGAGCAGGGTGAACCATTGCCCGACCACGGCAACACGAAAAATCAAGCCGAACAACCCAACCCCGTCGAAGATAACAGTCCGGACGACATCACACAGGACATGCGCCAGGAGCAACATAATGCCCACCAAAGGCTTGTTGCCACGGTGAGGAGTCTGAAAAAACAGAAGCAAAGGCTCAAGGATGCGCAAGACACACTCAGAATCAGATGGAGTAAAGTACTCAACACAGCAGCGAAGTACGGCGGTAATCGCCACACCAAGAGCTACCCGAAGCGGAAGTTGCTACCTGAATTCGATGAGGAGGCCTTAGATCCCCCGCAACCAAAAATTAAAATGGCCATCCGGCCGGATAGACGACCTCACGGCCAACATAGAGCGGCAAACAACGCCGCACATAAGCCAATACGCGATCCACGCGAGGGCTCGCATCAAAAGGACGGCGCAACCAGATCCATTTATTGACCATGCAAGCGCGCTCCAGCATACAATGCAACACAACAAACATCCGAACACCATGGTATGCCCAGATATAGGGGTGTCGCACACCCCCTATGTTTCACCTACGAGGTGCTGGACCATGAATTTCCAGTGGGATTCAAACCCGTAAACGTAGAGGCATACGACGGAACAACAGATCCTGGGGTCTGGATTGAGGAGTATATCCTCCATATCCATATGGCTCGAGGAGATGATCTCCATGTCATCAAGTACTTACCCCTCAAGCTCAAAGTGCCAGCTCGGCACTGGCTTAAAAGCCTCCCTGAAAGCTCCATTGGAAGCTGGGAAGAGCTCGAAGACGCTTTCTGGGCAAATTTTCAAGGGACTTATGTCCGACCTCCGGATGCGGACGATTTGAGTCATATAACTCAACAGCCCAGAGAGTCAGCCCAAAAGCTTTGGAACACGTTTCTTACTAAAAAGAACCAAATAGTCGACTATCTCGACGCCGAAGCCTTGGCAGCCTTTAAGCACAGCGTCCGAGATGAATGGCTTGCCAGACACCTCGGCCAAGAAAAGCTAAGAACAATGGCAGCATTAACAAGACTCATGACCCACTTTTGCGCGGGCGAGGACAGCTGGCTAGCCCGATGCAGCACCAGCGACCCAAGTACATCCGAAGTTAGAGACGGAAATGGGAAATCATGACGCAGCAAAAATAATAAGCATCGGAATAAAGAAGATAGCCCGAAGAGCACGGCAGTAAACGTCTGATTCAGAAGCTCTCGGCCAGGTCAGCAAAAGCCGCCCTCTAAAGGCGCCAGAGATGAACTGTCCAGCTTAAACAAAATTCTGGACCAAATATGTCAGATCCATAGCACCCCCGATAAACCTGCAAATCATACCCATAGAGAATATTGGGTCTCCAAGCAGTCCGGCAAGCTCAACGGCGAACATAAGGGGCAGGATACACCAAGCGAAGATGAGGATGACCCTCGCAAGCAAAACACTGGGGAACAGAAGAAATTTCCACCAGAAGTCAAAACAGTAAACGTGTTACACGTGATAAAGGGGAGAAACAAAGAGGCACTCCCAGATGAATATGACCAAGGACCTATCACCGCGGAGTTCTGCCACTAGCCGTCTCAACCGATCACCTTCGACCATCAGGATTACTCAGCAAGTATCCGGAGCGCAGGATGGGCTGCCTTGGTATTAGATCCAATAATTGACGGATACCACTTCACACGAGTCCTGATGGACGGCGGTAGTAGCTTAAACCTGATATATCAGGACACAATCCGCAAAATGGGGATAGACCCAACGAAAATTTTCCACAACAATACTACCTTTATAGGAGTAACGCCAGGCCCAGGGGCTCATTGCACGGGCTCCCTGCTACTAGAGGTTATATTCGGCTTCCCCGATAGCTTCCGTAGCGAAAATTTAACCTTCCACATTGCTCCGTTCCAAAGTGGCTATCAAGCACTACTTGGACGCAAAGCTTTCGCTCGCTTTAATGCAATACCGCATTACACTTCCCTCACGCTTAAGATGCTCGGTCCACGTGGCATCATTACAGTAAATGGAAATATTGAGCGATCCCTGTGCGCCGAAGAGAGTGCGGCTGCCTTGGCAGCCGCACACTAATACGGCCTCGCCAACTAAAGCATTTGATAGGTCGTCAAGACCACGGACACGGGTAGACGAGTCTGGCACAGCTATATGTAATTCATACAGGTTTGATGGCCACACCCCTATTACAAATACAAGGGGCTCACGCGCGCAGACAAGTGGCAATTTTTACTCATCTTGAACTATACATGGTTTCTTTAAACCTACCTTTTTGCACGACAACTTTTCACCTAAGTTCCTCTCTTTTACAGATGACCATCGTGCTACACCCGTCCAGGATACGGCACAACGGAGACACAGGCGCAGACGTGCAGTAGGGACCCGTTCCAAGGATTCTTTTTAGATTAAGACCCTGCGTCAACCTTTTTTACTATCTCTTGTTGATATACATCCCTCGAATTCTCAATACAATTGAAAAGGATGCTGACGTCTTGGCATGTGGCCACGTCAGAATAATGCACGTACCTGGACACTAGGGGCTTCTTACAAAGGGCAATGTTTAGGCCCGGTTTACACCATAAAGACCGAATACCTTAGGAAGTGTTCAGCGTCATGAGTTTGGCCTTATATGCATCAACTCCGAATCATGTCTTTGGTCAAATGTTGGGTTTGCCCGGCTCCTGTGTTTTGCTGCCTTACGTTCCGCTCTATCGGCTAAGGCAGCACTAGGAGAACTACTGCGATTGTGCCCTGGTTCATCCAGACGAGCACCTCAGTAGAGAAAGCCGAAAACTGACTGTCATGATATAGCGCGAGACTGGTCAACCACTTGATGACCTATCAGAATCTTAGAATTCCTCTGCCTTAATGAAGGGCCGTTTCCCAGCCGGGCATGTACGCACCCCGAATTCGGGTAAGTGCGGAGCCACCAGGGGCTATATAGTAGCCCCACTGTCAAACTCTTCTGGCTAAGTGAAAGTGTTAAAGCATTATAGTCCGGTTGCCTAGTTCGCTATGCTATCACCTCCTTAATAGGACCAAGACGTTGGATTAACTGTGAACACGCGTCTTTTGCGAACACCCCCGCATTATATGCGAGGGGGCTGAAGCCAACGACTGCAATCTTTTAGGATATGCATATATATACGTAAACGGTCGCATAGGAGGCATCATATTACCTTCGGGAAAAAGTATAAATACAGCCTCGATAAATTTAATAAAACATTGTTTTTATAATGGGAATACATGTCACTCAAACTTAATATTATTCGAGCACTGGGCCTCTATCAAATGAGCACCCTCAAGAACTTTTTCAAAATAGTGCTCGGCAGCCACTCGGCCTATGGCCGAACCCTGCGCCGCAATAGTGGTAGCATCCATCTCCGCCCAGTATGCTTTGACATGGGCACGGGCCATCCGCGAGCCTTCTATGCATGCCAACCTCTTCATCACATTGATGCGCGGCACCGCACCAAGGAACTGCTGCACTAAGCTGAAATAGCTGTTCGGCTTCGGCCTTTCCGGCCACAGATGATCTACGACGGACCTCATGGCGAGTCCAGACAATCTATTGAGTTCGGACCATTCGGCAAGCTAATCAGTTAGTGGAAGCGGATGCTCTGGAACATTAAACTGCGACCAGAATAGCTTGTCCACTTCATGATCTGTTTGATCTCGGAAGTATTCGGCCGCATCGATAGCACTCGCTGTCAAATCCAGATATGCGTCTGCCGAACTCCACAGCCGATCCAGAGGGGCATACTGCGGATCTCCGAACTTCCTCCGCAGCAAAAAGGGCTTCCCAGCCACAATATCACCGGCTTCACGCAGCTCCTCCTTCTTCGCTCTCATGGCAGAGCAGGTGTCTTTGGTCGCCACTGTGGCCTTTTTGAGGTCTGTCGCCTTCGCTCGGTTTTCTTCTTCAAGGAACTGGCAACGGTCGGTAGTGTCTTTTAACTTTAAAGCCATCTTGGCCATCTTCTCTTTGCTCTCGCAATGCGCAGCCTTCTCGGCTCTTAACTCTTCGTCCGCCTTCAAAGTAGCCGCATTACTACTCCTTGCTTGTTCTTTGGCTCGGGCAAGTTCCGCCCGAAGGGTCTCCACGGTGGCAGCTCCATCTGCAGTCAAAACATACTAAAGATACTGGCATCACGCTGCTCTTACTATGTGACATTCACCAGAAAACATCACTTACCCTCTGCCTCGTCAAGCCGCTTGTTAACAAGCTCGATGTCGGCATCCGTCGCATCCAGTTGCCGCTTTAGTTCAGCAAACTCATTAGTCCGGCTAGCCACCGGAGCTTCCACCACCAGCACATACAAGCAACATAGTTATTACATGGGACTATGATCCTCTATTTGCTGCCGCTCTCGGCAACAACCAGAGTCTCAGGGGCTACTATCTACACAGGGCACACCTAAAAATGTGCGGTACTATCACAAATGTATATCATTTTATGTACCTCGAAGACCGTTAGTAGACTCATAAAGGCGTCATGCAACCCGCTTTCGGCGGACGAAATCCTTTCCATCACCGTACCCATCAACGTACGGTGTTCTTCTGAGATGGTCGCTCGCTTTAGCAGATCCCTCAGTGCGTCGGACCGCATACCATAAGACACCGGACTCCTTTGTTTACCCTCTTCAAGAGCCGGATGCTGGGGACTTCGGGTGACTATAGGATTATCTTATGGCCTCACCGGATCCGGAGAGGCCCTCCGTGACGACACTTCAAGGCCGCTCGCTTCTTGAGCGGGGGAGTCCGGGGGAGGCGTTTCGCTCTCGATCATCTCCGGAAGAAGATCCCCTGAAGACGAGCTCTGTTGAGAAGTGCTAAGATCCGAACTGCAAGATAAACGCTTCGGTTATTTTCCTCGGAAGTAGGGTAGAATATCTTTACTATTAAGTATTTTTTGATCACTTACGTCTCGTTAGAGGGCTGATCCTCGCGCGGACTTTGTGCGGCAAGAGCACCCCCCCCCAAGGCAGGACCCTCTGTTGGAGACTTCTTCTCACGTTTGGAAGCCTTGGTTTTCGGATCTTCAGAGGCAGTCCTATTCCTTCCCCGGAGCGAGAGAGGGTCAGAATCATCCCCTTGGTTATCCTCCCTCACGGAGGCGCTCATTCCCTCGGTTGGAATTGGTAGCGATGGGGGCCCGCTTTCGCCCTCATTATTCCCCCCTTTATCTTCCTTTGAGGGCTCCGGGCAAGGTGCTAGCTCGAGTATATTTCCCAGTACCGGATTGTCCAAACCCTCAGGAAGGGGGGGCGAACACCGAATCATCTTTGCCTTTGTTAGCCAGTCCTGGCCGAAGAGCGATTTCTCAGAATGACGCCATGATAAATGAAAGACTGTGTGTTCGGCTAGAGGATTACTTACTTGGTCGGCGGTGCGGTTGCTGCTCAGGCCCACGTCCTCGGTAGTATCCGTACACTCTATTTGGGGTCCGAAGAATGATTTATACATCTCCTCGTACGTCAGGCCGAGGAAATTCTGAATAGTGCATGCTCCTTCTGGGTTGAACTCCCACATGCGGAGGGGCCGGCGTTTGCAAGGCTGGACTTGACAAACCAGCATGACTTGCACTACCATAACCAAACTAAAATCTCCCTCGAAGAGATCCCAGATGCTGCTCTGCAGTATGGGCACATCCTTGGCTGGACCCCAGCTCAGCCCCCTGCTGATCCGTGACATCAGTTGTGGTGGAGGGCCCGAGCGAAAGGTGGGGGAAGCTACCCACTTGGCACTTCTAGGAGCGGTGATGTACAACCACTCCCGTTGCCATAATCCGGACACCTCTAGAAAAGAACCTTTTGGCCACGGAGCTCCGGCAATCTTGCTTATTAATGCACCCCCGCACGCTGCATACTGCCCCTCGACCGTCTTCGGCTTCACATCAAAGGTCTTGAGCCAAAGGCCGAAGTGAGGGGTAATGCGGAGGAAGGCCTCACATACGACAATAAATGCCGAGATGTGGAGAAAGGAATCCGGGGCTAGATCGTGGAAATCAAGCCCGTAATAGAACATCAAACCCCTTACGAAGGGATCCAGAGTGAGGCCTAGTCCTCGGAGGAAGTGGGAGATGAACACGACGTCTTCATTGGGTTCAGGAGTAGGGACGACCTGCCCTCGGGCGGGCAGCCGATATGAGACCTCGGCGGTCAGGTATCTTGCCTCCCTCAACTTCTTGATATCCTCTTCCGTGACGGAGGAGGGCATCCACCGGCCCTGGAGGCTGGATCCGGACATGATTGAAGATCTGAAGCACCTGACCTAGGCTTTGAGTGTTAGAACTCGAGGTGGGGGAGGGATTCGATTGAGCATGGGAGGAAGAAAGTAAAGGCCTTGACCCTTTATAAAGAGGGTGAATATCAAGCGTCCTCCTCGTGGGCGTTTGGGACTTGCCTAAAATCTAGGAGTCCTAGGCGTGGTTGGGCTACCCACGACCGTATTGATGATAATCCCGTAATAAGGGGGACACGATCTCTGCTTTGACAAGACGTGTCAAGGAACTGCCTCGCATTATGTGCGGGGCTAGTTAAAGAAAAACGGTTTGAATAATCACCGAGCCATGGCGTGATGTCATGTTGCCAAAACGTGTCAGCGGATTAGATTTGTGGAAATATTATTCTCTCTACGGTGGTATGTGGAACTTATTTTGTAGGGTCGGACACTATCCTTGTATTCAAATTCTTCCGTGGTGTATTCGGAGGAGGAATCCGCCTTGCAATGCCAAAGACAATACAGCGCGCCGGACTCATCGTCATTGATGTCACGCCCTAGCTAGTTCAAGCATTAGAGTGTGCATCATGTTTAATTTTTCTCTTAAATTTGAAAAGGGGACGACAGAACTCCCAGCACCCCCCCTGGAACAACTAGGGTTTACTAAAAACTTTTTCAATGAACCTGAAATGCCCTTCTAAAAAGCCCACCCTTTTTGTTTTGGGTTAAAATCTTTGACAAAAATGGTGCACATTTTTCTAGGACATCTAAGGCCATTGGATTAATCCTTATAGTATTTGCATTTGGGCATTTAAATGCTGTAAAAATTTTAAATGCTCAAATAATCATAAACTAAAATGTTTGCTGTTGGATATATTCTAAGCTGTAGCCATGATTAATTTTATGATTTATGGAAATGCCCTGGCATTTTTAATAAAGCCCTGAAGTTACAAAAATAATAGAATAAATAAAAAACAGAGAAGGAGAGAAAGAACAGGGTTTTACCTGGCGCAGCCCACCAGCCCACCCGGCTCGGCCCAGTCCACTGGCTCTTGCTAGTCGTCCTCCTCCTCTCGCCAGGAGGACGAGAAGCGCGTGGCCGGCGCCCGCGGCCACACGCCGGCCACCTCCTGCTTCCGCCGACGCCCTGGAGGCGTCCACGAGTGCCACGCACTCCCCCACGCCCCCTCTCCTTCTCCCCACTCTCCCGTGGCCCTCTCCCCCTCTCTGGCTCTCTCCCCATTTCCCTGCCGAGCGCAGCCGTCGCTGCCGACAAGCTCCACTGCAACCACCGCCGTCCATTCGTTGCCTCGTCGTGCCAAGAAGCTCCACCATCGTCCACCGCTTCGCCTCGACCCATCTCGAGCGCTCGCTCGCCCCGGAGACGCTGCACCGAGCTCGTCTTCAACCTCGGTCGCCGGAGATCCCCCTTGCCGCCCGCTCGCTCCAGCCCTTCCCCGAGCTCACCGTTCGCTCCCCTGCAACCGCTGTGAGCTCCGTCATCGTTTCCCCCTCTCCCTGTGCTCGTCCGCGTTCTCTAACCACCACGGCCATCGAAGCCGAAGCTCGCCGCCGCCACCGCACGTCGCCGTCGCGCCCACAACAACGTTGGGTCGCAACCGAGCACGCCTTCGTATTCCACGCACCCGCAGGAGTCCGTAGCACCCTCGCACGCCCCACGCTGTGCCTGCTAACGACTAGTTCAACGTCACCCGAGCTCCGGCCGCTGCCAAGGTCGACGCCGGCGACGTTTCCGGCCACCCCAGCTCCGGCTACTGCAACCACTCGACGCGGCTCACTCCCCGCAACACGTAGATGGTCTCCGCCGTCCTTTTGGTCGCTGGAGTGCAAAACCCGAGCCCTCCGCCGCGTCTGGCCTTGCCGGCGGCTAGACGCCGGCGAGTTTGACTCTGTTTGACCCCGTGTGGGCCCAGGTTGACTCCCCTCCTGAGTCTATGACAGGTGGGGCCGGCCTGCTAATTAGTTTAGGATTAGTTTAAACTAAATTTAATTAGTTTAGTCACTGACATGTGGGCCCAGGCCCCACTAACAGTTAATTAGCACTAACATAATTCTGTTAATTAGCTGAGACACTGACAGACAGGGCCCACCAGTCAGGTTTGACCTGGCCGACCCAGTTGACCCGCTGACGTCACACCTATGTCATGCTGACGCATTAATTCAATTACTGGAATTATTCTTATATAGGAAATTCCACAAAATAGCCAAAACTTCTAAAAATCATAGAAAATCAACCATAGCTCCAAATCAAACAATTTATATATGAAAAATGATCAGAAAAATTCAATCTATCCATATGTAATGGTTTCATGCATGAAAAGCAAGTTAACCTTGCTGTTTAAGAAGAATAAGATAATGCACTAATAAGGCTATGTTAAATGAGCTAACATTTGAATCCTTGATTCAAATGAGTCCATTCCTTTCTGTTTTAGCTTGCATTAGACCAAGACACTTTCATCTTGCCATGTCATAGCATGCATCATATTGTTGCATATCGTCATGCGTTGATTATGTTCGGTGTGTCTTTCGTGGTAGGTTCTGCCTCCGAGGATAATCCCGAGTATCCGTCTGAAGGGCAGTACCCTACTACCACTACATCAGGCAAGCAACCCATTGATCATTCCGATACAAACCCATGTTCCCGCTTCTGCTCTTGTTTACTGCATTAAGACAACGCGATTCAAACTGCTGTGTGCTACGGTAGTTGAACCCTTTTCCTCTGCATGACCTGTCATTGCCACAGTAACTAGATGAAACCCACTAGCATGTGTAGGAGTTGATTGAGCCATGTATGTGTTTCCTACCTTGCTATGCCTGCTATGCTTAGAGTTGTGTCAAGTCTGGTTCATCTGGTGATGGGCTAGAGTGAAATAATTATGTCGGTAATGTGAGGGATGTGTTGAACATGATTTGGTAAAGGTATCGATGAGAGGCCATGTAGGAGTACATGGTGGGTTGTTTCATTGAGACCGTCCATAAGAACTGAGATCTGTATGCGTGATTTAAGACTCAGCTACTACCACACATTGGGCCCTGAAATATGACATCGCTCGACTTACGGACCCCTCTCGTCCTCTGTCCAGGAGTTGCAACTAGTTTCTGGTGTCTGTAGGTTATGTGTTGGCAGCCGTGCGTAGCGCTGACCCTAGGGGTGGGCTATGATGCGGTAGATACACCGTGGCACAGTGTACCGAGTCGCCCGTTTGGTGTCTCGGGAACCCTGCACACATCGTTTGGGGCCGTTGAGGACACCCCGGCTGGATCTCCTTGCGGATGGAACCTGAATAGGCGACAAACCTAGACTAGAGACTTGTGAGGTTAGTCAGGTCATGGTCTACACCCACGTCGACTTTCGCTTGAAGTCTGCCGAGCACATGTCGTGTGCAGATGCTAAGTGGTGGAAACATGTGTGACGAAGTACACCCCTACAGGGTATAAAACTATTCGAATAGCCACGTCCGCGGTAAAGGACTACTTGGTTGCCTATACAGTTCATAGACAAGTTAATGGATACTACTAAAAGACTCAAGATAAGTGTGAGTACCGACGATGGCCCTCTCATAGGATGACGAGGGAGGATCCCCGGTGGAGTATTGCGTTGGTGAGTAGTGGACTCGTGTGCGAAAACTATTTTACTAGTGTAGTTCCGTAGAATAGCTTAGCCAAGAGTCAAAGCTGGCTTGCTGCAATAACCCCACCACCTTCTTGAGAATGAGCATGTATAGTAGGTTCTGATGTAAGACTTGCTGAGTACCTTTGTACTCATGTTTGCTTAATTACTGTTTTCAGACGACAACACCGCCCCCTCCGATGGGTTTTATGTAGACCTTGATGTCGACGAGTGACTAGCCACCCAGGTGGTGATCCTGGCCATGGAGGGCCCTATGTAGATAGACAGGCTTCGAGAAGCCTTCTTGCTTTCTGGTGTCTGTACTCAGACTATTTGCTTCCGCATGTGCTTGTATGCTTGTATGACTTGAGTGTCGGGTCATGTGACCCCTACCTGTATGAACATGTTATGTATGGCTCTTTGGAGCCTTTAAATAAAGTACTTGAGTTGTAGAGTTTTGTTGTGATGCCATGTTGTATGTACTCATATCGGGCATATTGTGTGTATGATTGAAATGCTTGGTATGAGTGGGATCCGACAATCTAGTTGTTTATCCTTGGCAAATTTTCTGATGGGGAAATATAGTCTAGTGTTCCTCGAGCCATAGTAGTCCGCTACAGCCCGGTTCACCGGAGTCCTGCTAGCCCAGCACTACTGCTCAGGACACTTGACTGGCCGGCATGTGTTTCACTTCGTTCCTATGTCTGTCCCTTCGAGGAAATGTCACGCGGTGACATCCGGAGTCCTGCCTAGTCTACTATAGCCCGGGTTCCCCGGAGTCCTGTTAGCCCAGTGCTATAGCCTAGATTCACTCGCTGATGACCGACATGCCATGGGTCTGCGCCACCTTGGGTTCATGTATGCCTGTCTCCATAGGTCTGCGCCGCCTTGGGTTCACGACTAGCCATGTCGGCCCGGGTTCTCTGTCATATGGATGCTAGCGACACTATCATATACATGAGCCAAAAGGCGCAAACGCTCCCGGGCCATGGTAAGGCGACACCCGTGGGGATACCGTGCGTGAGGCCGCAATGTGATATGAGGTGTTACCGGCTAGATCGATGTGACTTGGAATCGGGGTCCTGACAATTGAAGCCTGGTTCAGGGCCTACTGAGGGAGTCCTGGATTAGGGGTCTCCGGACAGCCGGACTATATCCTTTGGCCGGACTGTTGGACTATGAAGATACAAGATTGAAGACTTCGTCTCGTGTCCGGATGGGACTCTATTTGGCGTGGAAGGCAAGCTAGGAAATACGGATATGTATATCTCCTCCTTTGTAACTGACCTTGTGTAACCCTAGCCCCCTCCGGTATCTACATAAACCGGAGGATTTTAGTCTGTAGGACAACATACAATCATACCATAGGCTAGCTTCTAGGGTTTAGCCTCTCCGATCTCATGGTAGATCAACTCTTGTAATACTCATATCATCAAGAATAAATCAAGCAGGACGTAGGGTTTTACCTCCATCAAGAGGGCCCGAACCTGGGTAAAACATCGTGTCCCCTGCCTCCTGTTACCATTCGCCTTAGACACACAGTTCGGGACCCCCTACCCGAGATCCGCGGGTTTTGACACCGACAACGACGGCGATGGATTCCCCTCTCCGGAGCCCCAAACGGACTCCAGATCAGCCCTCCCGAGAGAGTTTAGGGCTTGGCGGCGGCTCCGTATCGTAAAACGCGATGAATCTTTCTCCTTTATTTTTTTCTCCCCGAACACGAATATATGAAGTTGGAGTTGAGGCTGGTGGAGCTACAGGGGGCCCACAAGGCAGGGGGGCGCGCCCCCACCCTCGTGGATAGGGTGTGGGCCCCCTGGCCTTGATTCTTTGCCAGTATTTTTTATTATTTCTAAAAATAATCTCCGTGGAGTTTCAGGTCATTTAGAGAACTTTTGTTTCTGCACATAAATAACACCATGGCAATTTTGCTGAAAACAGCATCAGTCCGGGTTAGTTCCATTCAAATCATGCAAGTTAGAGTCCAAAACAAGGGCAAAAGTGTTTGGAAAAGTAGATACGACGGAGATGTATCAGTTGGTTATCCCTATTTTTCATTGTCATAGTACTACATTTTTGTCTGATGCATTGTACATCATATACACCCTTTTTAGTTTATACATTTATGCGGCAACTATCCGTTTTGCTTTTGAATGCAGCTGTCCATCTTGCCACATGGGCTACTACCATCAGGCCCACATGGCAATTGTTGTTTTCTCATGATTTTTTTTACTGCATGGCAAAAAATTATGTTACGGTCAACTAAAACTAAACTATAATATTCTTCAATAGAAAAAAGAATCAACTAAAAAGTTTTTATAAAACTCTAATAGCAAAAGGAATCAACTAAAAAGGATCAATAAAAATAGAATTAATGCAACTGAAATTATATAAAATTTATGCAACTAAAAAGAATCAATTTTTTTTGTTATGATCAACTAAAACAAAAGTATAATATTTTAAAGTAAAGTTATTCACAAAGTAGTGGTTGACGCAAATTTCATAGAATTCAAATTTAAACTATTCATATTTGAAAACTAATGGCACTAACAGAAAGTTTATAATTTTTGTGACCTTAAGAAAAATAATCATTCAAAAACTCTAAAAAAATAAATAAAGGAAAAACAAAAGAAAAATATAGGAAAAAAAATAAAAAAATTGTCGCCTATCGGGCCACCACGGCCTGCATACGACTAGAAACCGAATTAGCTAGTTGGGCCAAGATGCAGGCCCGCAGCAGGCCCAGTAGGCCCACAGATAGTGGAGTGTGATTAGGCCCGTAGGCCTGCAGTTGAGAGGAGCTCGAGAGGGTTGGCGCAGCAGCGCTTATAAACCACTCTCTCATCTAGCGAGGTGGGACTAAACATCCAACCGCACCGCGGCTGTGCCAGGCACATGCCTTTGGTCCCGGTTGGTGGCTCGAACTGGGACCAATGCCACCCTTTCGTCCTAGTTCAAGCCACCAACCAGGAGTAATGCCTCCTTTGGCACCTCCTCCGGCGCGTAAGGGCACTCCGCCTCCTCCGGCGTGTCAACGGACTCCGCCACGTCAGCAACGGTGGAAGAGAGACACCGCCGCTCAAACGGCTAGCAGTACAAGCAGAGGCGGGAAGAAATTCAAATACGGTCCATGTCTCAAGGCTCCAGAAAAGTCACCAGATGAGAGGACCGATGAGGAAAATGTGGACATCTGTGCTGCCGAAGTGAGGGACCATTTTTCAAGGAAACCTCCACCTCCGATGGAAACGGTAGATCCGGTGAAAGTGAAGCGCACTTTGGATGCCCTGAAGCGACCACCACCGCCTCCGCCAAATTCCAACTATGTCTGTTGTACTAAAAAGACATATGAAGATGCGCGGCGTCCCGAAAGTACTTACAGTGATGCAAGATTGGCACAACGAAGAAGTGGGAAACCAATTCCCCAGCTCGGCGAACAGGCGAAGCAATCATCCCCCCCCCCCCCCCGCTCAAGGTGTCTAGCTCACTAATCATCCGGGGCTAGTGCCTGGTACCAATCCTGCTGATTACCTGGGCGATGATGTACAATTTGAAATGTTAGGGGTAGTAGAGATCTTCAAATACGAGTACGGGAAGCCTCTCATCAAACCTGATCATCCTCCTCTAACAACGATGATGCGAAGATTGCATGAATCGTACATGGATACCCGCAGTAAGTCCGGGAAGGATACTTTAATGCTGGGAATTAAAGAGGAGCACGACCTTGTTGGAACTAAGGTGATGCATGTTAAATTTGTGGAGTTATTCCAGTTATTCAATCAAGACGCCCTCGACAAACAACTCATTACTTGCTATTGTCTGTAAGTATTAATTATGTAATTAAGTCTCTATAGCTCAGCTCTTTCATTGCATGTATATATAATTATCCTTACTATATTATGCAGATTGAAGATCGTCGAATGCAAAAAAGCACAAATATATGACATTGGGTTCATTAACCCAAATACCATAAATGAATGGTCGGTTCAAAACAGAGTCAAAGATACTGAGGACAACTTGCTACAATTGTTACTTCGAAATCAAAACAAAGGGAAAATACTCTTTCCTTACAACTTCAAGTTAGTGTTACTGTCTTGTGCATATTCGGTTTCGCTTACTCGAGGTTATAGTAATGAAACTGATGAGTTATGAATGCGTGCGCAGCTTCCACTTTATTCTGCTAGAGATTAAGCTTGGCCGCGGAGTATTAACTATCTTAGACTCGAGACGAAAAGATCCCCAGCTCTATGCGGACATGACTGCAATGCTCCAGAAGTAAGTTCAATCGATCATTATCGCGCCATATCGACAATTTTATTCATTTCCTGATATCAAGTAATTACTTTCTTTGTCTGGCAGGGTTTGGAAAGAGTTCACCGGAATGGTTCTGGGACTGCCAAGGGAGCTGCGATTTACACACCTGAAAGTAAGTAGTACTAGCTAGTTCCGCGCATCTCTCGTTGATTCTAGTTTCATCAATACCATTTATCATGCTTGATTATCAGTTTGATTGAACTCTATTTCTCGTAAAGTGCTTGTGGCAGAAAAGCGAGAATAATTTATGTTGATACTACGTTTGTGAGTTCATCTATAACGCGACCTCTCAGCAGGTCTACTCTGAAAAACATTATGAAGTGCGTAAACAATAGTATTCACAATTTTATTTTTTTTACCATCATTTGTGTTGAGTTTCATTCATAAATATGTATTGACACTCTTCTTTAAATTAGATGTGGCAGATGCGGGATGAGCTCCTACCACATGATCGCATACGAGCAATGCAAGAGGAATTGGCGAGATTCTTTCTTGACCACATCATAAATGAGAAGGGAGAATACCATCTGGAAATTGAAATGGATTTTAGATGTTAGGGATTGTAAGAGATGTTACATTGTATATATGTAGTAGCATCGGATAGATATACGAAAACTTGTTGTTCCACCAATCTCTCAGAGAAAGAGAGGTCACTTCTCTCTCTGTATATGTTCATGACGATCTTGTGTATTTAATGGTTTCTTCATTTGCTTACTAGCTAGTGTGTCGAGTTCTCTCTATATGTATAGTAGTTAGCATCGGCCAAGCACAGAGAAAGAGATGTCACTTCTCTCTATTAGCTAGCTAACACAATATGAAACCCCCTAAATTAACCCTCCCCCCTTAAAAAACAAAAAACCCAGTGCCTACGAGCTGCTGACGCATGGCCTTTTTTTGATCCCGGTTGATGACCGAGACTAAAGGTCCTCCTGCCTGGACGCCCCGCAGCGGCCATGTGGAGCCCCTTCTGTCACGGTTCGTAAGCGAACTGGGACTAAAGGTTTTGGGCTTTAGTCCCGATCGTTTTGTCCCGGTTCCAGAACCAGGATTAAAGGCCCTCTGAAACTGGGACTAGTTCCCTGTTTTCCACTAGTTGTATTTTCTTGTTCTAGAAGTTGATTCGCACATATGCGTGCACATGCACACATACACACCCATTCTTATGGTCTGTGATTCGCAATGTTTGTGAGTCTAATCCCACACCTCATAGGTTCTTTTGTTTGGTGAGCGTCTGAGGAAAAAAATCTCTTGGTTGAAGTGAATGTGTTGCAAGCAAGAACGGCAGAAATGAGTGGCATCGTGAAAACATCTATAAAATGCACCTTCCAAGGGTAGGCATGGATCGCTTGCCTAACTGGGCCCCATCTAGGCGAGAGATTAGCCTGGTCGGAGCTCTCAGAATCCAGCTTTTGGGCACAATCCCTGCTATAATGGGCAAACTGGAACTATGCAATCTGCTTGCAGCGATCTCGGTATAATTTAGACTGCTGGACCAACTCTAGGCATTGGTTCAACTATGTGGATCCATTAATTCTTCTCTGGGCAAACCTATCGGAATTAACATTTTTAGAACTGGAAACAAATATGTTGGTTGTGTTCAGGACCACAACAACTGGAAACATGCAGTCTTTGGAGTATTTTGATAATTCAATAAGCCATCTACATAGAGATTCAAATTGAACTTCTTGTCCATTTTCTAATTTAGGAAGCTTGTGTATCTTCACATCGCCTCAAATAATCTAATTAGTTGTGCCCTCTTTCAGTGGCGGAGCTACAAAAGAAAAGTTGGGCGGGCCAGAGAATACTAAGCTACCAAAGTATACCAAACAGGGCTACCAAATTGGCAGTAAACAACGATTTAGTGCACTGTTAGACAGTAAACAAGAACACTACTTTTGTTGTGAACTTGTAAACTGTAAAAGTGGCATCTGTTGTGAACTTGTAAAGTGTAAAGAACAGATCTTCAGTGGATTATTTATGCTTATTGGGGTCGAGTTTAGGGGATTTAGGGGATGATTTAACGAACAATGACCTAAGTTGAATTTAGGGGAATAAAATTGAGAATCATTTAAATCGATTTACGTATGCTGCTTGCAGGGATTCCGATCAGTAGTGATTCTGATGAATTCAGAGAAGAAGCTAGCTTTTTTTTAGAATCATTCTGATGGATTGAGAGAAGAAGCTAGCTAGTTGGGTGCCTGGGTCGCAGGGTCGCCGCCTACCACTGCATGGTCGCGTGGGTCCCCTGAATAGATGTATGCCGGTTGGCCGTCCGTCCGTGGGACACCGTGTGTGCGGTGCTCCGGTGGCCGGCGGCCCGCGGCCGGAGTCGCGGCAGCCGGTGGCTGATGTGCTTTCACTGGTGGAAAAAGGGCCTTTGGTCGCGGTTCGCAACTGCCATTAGTCGCGGTTCGCGACTAAAGGCCCCACCCTTTAGTCGCGGTTGCTTAAGAACCGCGACTAAAGGCCCGTCCACGTGGGCGCCAGGTGGCCGTCGGGGCGGAGGACCTTTAGTCGCGGTTCTTCTGGCCAACCGCGACTAAAGGCCGCCGCAGGTTTAGGGTTTTAGCCCCCCCCCCCTTAAACCTGTTTTCTGTTTAATTTGTATTGTTTTATTTCTTTTGTGCTTTATTTTAATTTTGAAGGAGTTTCACATATTCTACGGTACTACATACATGCATATGAATGTACAATTTCAAACAAATTTGAAATTAGAACCAAAAAGAATTCAAGAGGAATATACAATATATATTCAATATCATCGGATGACCATATACAATTTTGAACAAGTTTCCATACATAATTTAATGCATATAAAGTTCTACGTCCTCGTAATGGTGTTCTCCTTTAGGATGGAGGACTTCCCTCCTGAACCATCCAGCTAGTTCCTCTTGAAGTGGTCGGAAGCGAGCTTCTGGACTAAGCATCATCCGGAGGTTATTCCTCTGAGCATTGGTATCACTCGGAACCCGCTCAGAGGTGTATCTCCGGATCATCTCACAGACATAGTATGCACATAGATTGGTCCCCGCTGGCTGAATATCCTCACCATTCTTAGCCTTTGCCCTTTTGAATTCTAGCTCTTTTTTGAATTCACCGACCTTTGTATCTACGAACCGTCTCCAAACCCTACGAGGCAAAGAAAATTAAATGAACAAGAGAGTTATTAGTTACTTGATATTAGGAAATGAACGAAATAGGCCGATCGATATAGAGCGCAAATGAATGAAAATAATTACTTCTGCAGCATTCTTCTCATGTCGACCCAAAGCTTTGGATCCTTATTCAGAGAGTCGTGGACGAGACATTCTGAGGTGTCAACTTTAATTACTAGCAGAATCCAGTGGAACCTGCGGACACGATACATGCACAGTACGTCATGCATAACTCATCGATTAGCCGGCCACATACCATGCATGGAGTAAACAAAAGAGAATGTGCTCAAGACAGAAACACTCACCCAAAATGGTAAGGAAATAGAATATCACTTTTGAGTTCCTGCTTTGTAAGAAACTGCCACAGGTCTGCCTCCATGTCGGCGGGGTGATGCTCCAACACATATCCATTAACGATGTGTGGGTCAATGAACCCAACATCATGGATGTTCCTTACTCTGCATTCCTTAATCTTCATTCTGCATGTATAATAGCGGACACAACAATATAGTTAGGACATATATATAGTGCAGGCAATATGAACGAGATGGGGTAGAAATAAATCACTTACAGAACGTAGCAACTGATGATAGATTTGTCGAGCTCGCGCAGATTGAAAAGCTGGAACAATTCACTCAGATGAATTTGTACATAGTAATGTTTGAAGTGATGCTCATATCTAACTTCCGCATAAATATATTCTTTGGCGTTTTTATTTTTTATGTAACCCTTGTACCATTTCAGCAGACCTTTCATTTGTGGAGGTAGATCCTGTTCCTGCGCAGGCTCGACGAGAGGCCCATTCTTCACATATGTAATTACTACCTCCTTCACTGGCGCCTCATCAAGGCCTAACAGTTCACGAAGAGTAATACCTAAGTTGGCCGCTTGTTCTCTGGCACTCGTTACAGTCAATCCATGTGCTGCCGCAGCTGCTATGATATCGGGGTCATCCGGACCGGCGGCTTTCACTATAAGCGGGGCAATCGATTGTTTACTTTGTTCCCCGAGCTGGGCAACTCGTTTCCCGCTTTTTTTACTTTCTAATTCCGTTTTCTCGGCCTCCTCCAAGGCTTTGTTCTCCTGGTTCTCCGCCCGCTCTTTCTTCTCCTTCAACATGAGTGCCTGCCTACGAAGTTCACGTGCATAGTCGTCAGGCAGATTCTTCGCGGCTTGGGACGGTGTGCTCAAAAATGACTTAGCCCACTTCTTTTGCTCATCAGAAAATACTGGCTTGGGCTCGGGCTCTCTTTTCTTCTTGCAGTCCGCCTTCCATTTCTCATGATCAGCAGCCGCGGCCGCGGCAGTTTCCTCGGCACTACGTTCCCAAGGCCTTGTGGGGAGAGGCTTCAATGATGGCTCCGGTACCTTTGTGGTCTTAGGTACATAAGGGTCCGGGTTAATAATCCAGGACTGCTTCTGCTTCTTTGCCGGAGGTGGATTGGGGGGCGGCGTCTGATCACCCGCCGGACGAGGACTGGGGGGCGGCGTCTGATCACCCGCCGGACGTTGTGGACTGGGGGGCGTCGGCTGACGTGACGGAGGTGTAGGTGAACCGCCACCACCGTAGGGGGGTGGACTTGTTGTCCTTGGCGCCTCGCCTGGAAACTTGATAAACTTCTTTTGCCATAGAATGAAATGGCGCTTGACATCTCCAAGTCTTTTCTCCCCTTCAGGTGTAGCAATGTCAATCTCCAGGTCCTCAAACCCTTGGACTATGTCCTCCACCGTGACACGAGCATAGCCATCTTGAATGGGGGTGTTGTGGTGGAGTGCTCCAGGTAAACATGGTAAAGCACTGCCGATGGCTACCTTCATGGACATGTTCCCGATAGGATAATACAGATGACATTCTTTCATCTCCTTTATATCGTCCACGGGGTAGCGAGGAGGCTCCGGTGCAGTAATTTCGACCACCAGAGGCTCCGGTGCAGTAATTTCGACCACCAGAGGCTCCGGTGCAGTAATTTCGATCGTCGGTGCATCTGCACCAGCCGGTGGGGCCTCCGTGGAAGCCACACTGCTTCTCCGCTGCTGGCTTCTGAGATCCGCTGGATGATCTTCATGCTGCGCCCGAGCTGCATCTCGTTCGGCTACTAGTACACTCACGGTTTTCTTCATCACATCCATTTCCGATGCCAACCGCGCCACAACATCTGCTTCCCGATCCATCTTTCTCTTCCGGCTTCTGTAACCGTACGGGTCATCGTTCTGGGGGAACCCTATTTTCCACGGAATGTGCCCCATGCCTCGTACACGTCCTCCGTGTTCAGGATTCCCGAGGGCTTTTGTCAGCGCGTCGTTCTCTCTGTTGAACTTGATCTTCCCCTCTTGAGCATCCCTCATTGCGTCAATAAGGGCTTGGGTGGGTTTAATTATTTTGCCCCGGTAAACACAGTCCCCTGTCTCCGGGTTCAGCGTTCCCCCATGCCCGTACCACCAGCTTTTGGCCCTTGGGTCCCATCCCTCCGTACCTGGACGGATTCCTCGCGCCCTCAGCTCGTTCTCCATCTTCTCCCACCTAGGCTCCCAAAGGCGATACCCTCCTGGCCCCATAATATGATTGTACTCCTTCTTAGCCGCATTTTCCTTATTTTTTTCGATATTTGAATGAACTGCTCCGATTTCTTTTGCTTCACAAATTCTGGCCAATCATGTTTCAGTTTCTCATATTGTCCTTTGAAATCCGGAGTCTTGTTCTGCTTGACAAAGTCATGGGCTAGATTTTGCTTGAATTTCCGGAATGCGTCGGCCATCTTATGAAGAGCGAACTGTTTGACTAGCCTCCTCCTCTCCTTGTTTTCCTCAATCTTGTTACCCTCCTCATCGAATTTGTTGTATTCCGGAGGTAGAACGAAATGTTCCATAAGCTTTTTGAAGCAATCTTTTCTTGTTCTCTTATCGACAAAAGTGAAACCAGCAATTCGTGCCTTCTTTGGCTTATTCCACTCCTGGACGGTGATCGAGACGTTGTCTCTAACAATGGCTCCGCATTGGTTGACAAACTTGGTGGCGTTCTTGCGGGGCTCCAGCGGCCTGCCGGTTGCACTGTCGACAACCTCGATGGTGCATGTTTCTCCTTGTTTCATCGTCTTGGTTGCGCCACGCTTTGACGACGTACTCGATTGTTTCGACGATCCGGCCGAGGGCTAAAATAAGAAAGAGAGTCGCGCGCGTTAGTCCACACATATTTATTCAAATCAGTTAGTTTGTATCACCAGAGGCTCAATGTATATATATATACCTCGGCGCCGGAGGTGGTTGCTACTTCCATTTGAAGATCATCGTTTATCGACGTTTGTTCGGCATCATCTTGCTGACGGCGCCCTTCATCTTCACCGTCAAGGTTCAGATAAGAAGAGATATCATGTTCTTCTTGTCCGGTCGGCACATATAGGATATCGCCGTTTATGATGCCGAACATATGTGCTTCACCGTCCGGATCATAGTTGTCCATAATCGGGTCAGCTCTATCGTCCGCCATTATGTCAGTCCTGAAAACATGTAGTAAAAACAAATTAATTAAGTGAAGAAGGGGGGCGGTGGCGGTGGCGGTGGCGAAAGGGCTAGAGAACTTGAGTGTGACGCCCCGATACATTAACCTCTGCTAATGGTACCACATCACCACGATTACTGTGGTTAATCTCGTGATGATTCAAGTCCCGTGCCTTAAACCACATTTGTAAAGTATTTAAATGCGCTTTGGTGAATAAAACCGTGCCTTAAACAATAAATTAAATGCATTTTATAATTTATAAAATCTTAAACTTTTTTAATTAGGCATGAAACCTTTTGTGGCAGTGGTAAAACTAGTCACATTAAATTAGGTGCTTTTGTATGAATTTTGTAAAACAAAAATAAATGGGCATAAAGATAAAACACTAAAGCAAAATTACTAAAATAAAAAGTAAAGACAAAACAAAAGAACCCCCCCCCCCGGCTCCCCATGGGCCTCGGCCCATCCCACCCAACCGGACAGCCCACTCTGGCTGGCCCACCTCGCCCCTGCTTATCCCCCACCCCTGGAACCCTAACCCCGTGCCGTCCTCTGCTCGTAGGAGAGCCATGGCGCCGCAGGCCTCCCCGCACCGCTGCCAGTTCCCTGCATCGCATGTGAGCATGCGTCCCTGCTCTATCCTCGTCCCTCACGTTCACCACTCCCCTGCACGCGCTCGATCGCCACGTCGGATGCGCGCCCTACCGTCCGGCTCTGCTTGCTGTTGCCGCTGCGTTGCTGCTGCTACCGCACAGCCTCCCGCACCCGGCCGCTGGCGCCGTACGTGGGCGAGAGGGGGCAGCGGGCGACGGCGGGCGGCGTCGAGGGCGAGGGCGACGGCGGGCGGCGTCGAGGGCGAGGGCGACGGCGGGAGGCGTCGAGGGCGAGGGCGACGGCAGCAGGCCTTCGGCGCGGCAGAGAATCGGAGAAGACGAGAAATGGAGGCGACGGGCCCTTGTATTTATAGCCCCCCCCTTTAGTCGCGGTTGGGGAGGCGACCCGCAACTAAAGGGTACCTTTAGTCGCGGTTGGGGAGGCGACCCGCGACTAAAGGGTACCTTTAGTCGCGGTTGGGGAGGCGACCCGCGACTAAAGGGTAACCTTTAGTCGCGGTTGTGGAGGAGACCCGCGACTAAAGGGCTTTTTTGGCGGGTTTTTGTTCCCGCGCGCAACGACCTTTAGTCGCGGTTGGGCAGGCCAACCGCGACTAAAGGTATTCTTAAAATACGTTTTCTTTTTCAAAATGTTAAAAATACAAATAATATATCGAAAAATTCAGAAAAATAAAACTAATTCAATTCAATATGTTAAAAATACAAATAATATATCAAAAAATTCAGAAAAATAAAACTAATTCAATTCAAAATTCTAAAAATACAAATAATATATCAAAAAATTAAGAAAAATAAAAATATTCAATTCAAAATGTTAAAAATACAAATAATATATCAAAAAATTCAAAAAAATAAAACTAATTCAATTCAATATGTTAAAAACACAAATAATATATCAAAAAATTCAGAAAAATAAAACTAATTCAATTCAATATGTTAAAAACACAAATAATATATCAAAAAATTAAGAAAAATAAAACTAATTCAATTCAAAATGTTAAAAATACAAATAATATATCAAAAAATTCAGAAAAATAAAACTAATTCAATTCAAAATTTTATACGCCTAGGCAGGAGTATGACTAAATCACTCCAAATTTCATGTATCATCAGTGGTATCTCGAATCATTCGAAAATGGACACCAAACATATCACGGGTAATATAATTCACATGATCCATTCAACAAAGTTTGGTACAATAAATTATTACACATCATTTCTTCCCTTGTGTCCCTGCTTGCTTACGATTGTGCCGTATCCATGGAGCATCCTCATCATTTAACTTAATGCTTGGGTCGGTGTTCACTTTGAAGGGCGGAATTTCAGCAAACATATTATAATCTTCTGACATGTCTGTCTTGTCCTCCACTCCCACGATGTTTCTTTTCCCTGAAAGAACAATGTGGCGCTTTGGATCATCGCATGATGTACTGATCGTTTTCTTATCTTTCCGTTTCCTTGGTTTGCTACTCATGTCCTTCACATAGAAAACCTGAGCGACATCTTTTGCTAGGACGAATGGTTCTTCAAGGTAACCAAGATTGTTGAAATCCACCATTGTACGGAGCCACCAAGCTGGAATTGGTCAGTACAGTGTGGTGTGCTTCAGTCAGAGAATGGCCGTCCATACATGTCGTTGATTTCCTTCTGATCGTGCCTTTTCCACTTAGTCTCCCCTCGTGCCGCGATCGAGGAAGACCAATCGGCTTAAGGTCAGGAACAAAGTCAACACAAAACTCAATTACCTCCTCATTTCCATAGCCCTTGGCGATGCTTCCTTCTGGCCTAGCACGGTTACGAACATATTTCTTTAATATTCCCATGAACCTCTCGAAGGGGAACATATTGTGTAGAAATACAGGACCGAGAATGAAAATCTCTTCGACTAGGTGAACCAAGAGGTGCGTCATAATATTGAAGAAGGATGGCGGGAACACCAACTCGAAACTGACAAGACATTGGATCACATTGTTCTGTAACCGTGGTAGATCTTCTGGATTGATTACCTTCTGAGAGATTGCATTGAGGAATGCACATAGCTTCACAATGGCTACTCGAACATTTTCCGGCAGGAGCCCCCTCAAAGCAATCGGAAGCAATTGCGTCATAATCACGTGGCAGTCGTGAGACTTCAAGTTTTGGAACTTTTTCTCCGCCATGTTTATTATTCCCTTTATATTGGACGAGAATCCAGACGGGACCTTCATACTGCTCAGGCATTCAAAAAAGATGACCTTCTCTTCTTTGGTCAGAGCGTAGCTGGCACGACCTTGAAACCATTCCGGATGCCGGTCATCAGGGTCTTTCAAACGTTGTTGGTCCTGCCGTGCTTCCTTTGTATCATTTGTCTTCCCATACACGCCCAAGAAGCTTAGGAGGTTCACGCAAATATTCTTCGTAACGTGCATCACGTCGATTGCAGAGCGGACTTCTAGGACTTTCCAATATTCTAGCTCCCAGAATATAGATTTCTTCTTCCACATGGCTGCGTGCCCGTCAGCTCCCTTCGGAACTGATTGTCCGCCAGGACCCTTTCCAAAGATGACTTTCAAATCCTTGACCATATCAAATACCTCAGCACCAGTGCGTTCCGCAGGCTTCGGCCGGTGATCTGCCTTGCCGTTGTAATGCTTGCCTTTCTTTCTTACTGGATGAATTTTCGGAAGAAATCGACGATGCCCAAGGTACACGTTCTTCTTACAATTTGGCAAATGTACACTTTCAGTCTCATGTAAGCAGTGCGTGCATGCATTGTATCCCTTATTTGACAGTCCCGAAAGGTTACTAAGAGCAGGCCAATCGTTGATGGTTACGAAAAGCAACGCTCGTAGGTTAAATTCCTCTTTTTTGTGCTCATCCCACACACGGACACCAGGTCTGCCCCACAGCTATAAAAGTTCATCAACTAATGGCCTTAGGTACACATCGATGTCGTTGCCGGGTTGCTTCGGACCTTGGATGAGCACTGGCATCATAATGAACTTCCGCTTCATGCACAACCAAGGAGGAAGGTTGTAGATGCATAGAGTCACGGGCCAGGTGCTATGGCTGGAGCTCTGCTCGCCAAAAGGATTCATGCCATCTGTACTTAGACCAAATCTTATGTTCCTTGCGTCAGCTGCAAAATCTTTGAACTCTCTGTCGATCTTTCTCCATTGCGTTCCATCTGCGGTGTGTCTCAACTCCCCGTCCGACTTACGGTCCTCTTTGTGCCATCGCAACAACTTGGCATGCTCTTTGTTCCTGAACAGACGTTTCAACCGTGGTATTATAGGAGCATACCACATCACCTTGGCGGGAACCCTCTTCCTGGGTTTCCCGCCCTCAACATCGTCACCAGGGTCATCGCCTCTGATCTTATAACGCAATGCAGTGCATACCGGGCATTCATTCAAATTCTCGTATTCACCGCGGTAGAGGATGCAGTCGTTGATGCATGCATGTATCTTCAGAACCTCTAAACCTAGAGGGCAGACAACCTTCTTTGCTTCGTACGTACTGGCGGGCAACTCGTTATTCTTTGGAAACATATTCTTCAACATTTTCAGCAAGTTTTCAAATGCTGAGTCAGCTACACCTGCCTGTGCCTTCCATTTCAGCAAATCCAGTGTGCAGCCCAGCTTTTTCAGACCATCATCGCATCCAGGGTACAACGACTTTCTGTGATCCTCTAACATGCGATCCAAATTCTCCCTCTCCTTTTCAGTTTCGCAGCGTCTCCGTGCATCAGCAATGGTCCGACCAAGATCATCAACGGTCTCATCACGTGCCTCTTCTTCACCTTCACCTTCACCTTCCCCTTCACCTTCCCCTTCACCTGCCCCTTCACCTTCCCCTTCACCTTCAGCATCCTCCATGAAAGTATCACCGAAATGAGCAAGATAGCTTTCATCGATGAAATCATCCCCTTCTTCATCTTCTTCAATTATAACCCCTCTTTCTCCATGCTTGGTCCAACAATTATAGCTTGGCATGAAACCGTGCCGAAGCAGGTGTAGGTGAACTTCTCTTGAGGAAGAGTAACCCTTCTGATTCTTACAGTCAACACATGGACAGATAACAAAACCCTTCTGCTTGTTCGCATTAGCCACTACGAGGAAATCTTTCAAACCCGTAGTGAACTCGCGGGAGAGTCGGTTACCGTACATCCATTGCCGATTCATCTGCATTATTATAATATAAAATATATAATTAACCATCATGCATTTGTTAAAGTAACTAGCTATAAACAATAGAAATTAAACAATGAACAACACACATGCATATTTTATCAATGACATACATGCATGAAAGGTTCAAGTTGCTAACCGCGATCGAGGAGGAACCTCAAGTGTGGCTCCAACACTTCATATCATGTTTGTTTCACGCTGTTGGGCATTTCATCAAACACCTTGTGTGCATAAGAGGAACCAAAAGCAAACCTACACCCCCTTGTGAAGAGAAGTGGCACCAAATGGCTAAGTGAGTGCGCTGAACTGGTATATATAGGGGAGGAGCTTTAGTCGCGGTTGGCCAGGCCAACCGCGACTAAAGGCCTTTGGGCACCTTTAGTCGCGGTTGGCCAGGCCAACCGCGACTAAAGCCCCTCACGTGCACCAGCTGGCCACCGAGCGCCCTGGCCCAAGCCTTTGGTCGCGGTTCGTCTGCCGAACCGCGACTAAAGACTTCATTAGTCGCGGTTCCTACAGTTTCACGACTAATGGGGCTGGACGGAAGCCTCTTTTTCTACCAGTGTTTCTAGTTCTACTGTGCTATGAGACGGCGGTCGAAGTTGAACCCTGAGCCTGCATCGCTGTGAGTCTTACGCGTACGAGTCTGCTGCTTGCCTTTTCTGTATGGTGTTCGTCAGCGCTGTGTGCTGCAGTAGTATAAAATTTATTTTTTGCTCCGGACCTGGGCGGGCCATGGCCCAATCGGCCTTGCCGAAGCTCCGCCAGTGCGCTCTTTGACTATATTGGGAATCTATCGACCAAAACTTACTTGCTTGTAAAACCATCTTAGTCCGCAAAATTTCTTCAATGATATGAAAGTTAATTGGTCTCACTTGGCTAGATCTTTCAGAAAACTAACAACATGTTGTAATTCCACAACCCATTGTGATGGAGAATCTACAAGGATGCCCCGATCCATACACTATATGTGTCGCTTCTTTTCGATGGTTTGAATAAAACATTAAGTTGCAAAATTGGCATGTTGTTGTGCAGTCGGTGGCGGGATTAGTGATGTTAGCTGATTTCAATTTGCATCTTACTTTGCCTTGATATCTTGAGCTCCGCATGAATAAAATGAGTTGTGTGCATCGAATGATTCAAACGCTAGAATAATGATCCTTTCGTTGTGTAAAAAGTGCCCACAAGTTGTCGTTGTTGGTCGCAGCGTATTTCAGCTAGCCACTTATGTAGGCGCCGATCTTGATCATGAAAATGGTAGATCCCGCTAATAGAAAATTAGTAAAATAATTGATTTCTTCTATTAGTCATCTATATCACCATTCATAAATGAACCAGTACTTAGAGCCATCAACATGTCAGGGAGACACTTTAAAATGACTTCCCATGTGCAAGCTACCTCGATCAGGTCCTCCTCACTAGTAGTATATAGTACTCCTACTACCGTTTTTGCATATTCCAGAACACACACACATGCACGCACACGGTACACCCACGCACACCCATTCTTGCCACCTCTGATGAGAACTGTTTGTAAGCCAAACCCCGTAGATCCAAGTTTGGTTAGCGTCTGAAGAAAAAAAATAGTCATTTGATTGATGCAAGTGCGATGCAAGCAAGCACGACTTTGGAATGAGTGGCATCATGAAAACATCTTTAACAAACACATTCACAGAGGCATGTTTGCCTTGTGTGGTGGTCCGGCTCCGTCCAGCCGAGAGAGTAGTCTGGTCCGAGCACTCAGAATCTGTCGCCTAGGCATCCGCTGCTTGCAGCCTGGATGCTACCTGATTGGCTCACCAAGCACACAAGCAGAGATCAGGAGCGAGCTGCACCGAGAAAGCACGTCTGATCACACATGCTTTGCCTGCGCCGCCTTGGCTCTGGAAGACGGCCACCTGACAATGAAGCACTCGTCCTATACAACCTCCCGGCCAGTTTGTTTCTTGTCGAACCTGACTGTTCAGATGGGCTTGAAGCCCCCTTGGGAAAATGGGTTGAAAGACTCGCTTTTGGTGTTAGCAACACGTATCCTTGAGGATGTGCAAAAATAGCACTCAAACACATGTCTTAAGAAAATGGAATGTGCGTTACTAGGGATGTCTGGCAAAAAATATTTTCAACATGTGCCATCTAAACCTGGTCTCTGTTTTCTTTTTGTTCTGTGCAACTCTCAATCTCCCCCCCCCCCCTTGGTGTGTTTAGCAGATAAGCTGGTACTTCATGCATTTTCGAAAACCGGCAGGTTTTTGGAAATATCGGTCAACACCGAAAAAATGAAATATCGTTTGAAAAAATCAAATTATTTTGAATTTAAATAAGTGAACGAGAACGAGGTCAAATAGATATTGTATGCACAATTGTTCAGAACTGGCTTCATGGCCTGCTGCACTCGGCATGGATAGAACCTTTTTGTGGGCAAACATGGAGAGCTTTATTCAACAAAAACAGCGCCGTTCTGCTTGAGAAGAGGTGTTCTGTCCACCGTACTAGTAAGCAGAATACGCCTTGAATTCAATTTTTGTTCCGAAAATTTTGGACAAAAAATATCTGGAAATTCTTAGATTTTTTTGAAAACTGGTATTTCCGCCCCGAGCCGAGAAAAAATCGGTAATGAAAAAAAAAAACCTTGCCCTCAACAAGCGCATCACCGACATCAAGCAGCACCTCTGCCAAAGTGATCACCTGGTCAAGCTGGAGGGGCCAAGTTTCGTCTCCATGACCCACAAGGCCATGCGCTTCAAGGAATGCCGCTTTGATCTGAGCCAAGCCTGGAACGCGCTCGTCAGTGCGCTGGACATCTCGGGGCTCACTAGTGTGGCAGTGTCCGGAAGGAGCCAGTCCATGCCCTGGCTAACATCGCCACTCTCTGCGGCAGGTCCGACTAGGACATCGCCAAGCTGGCTAAACTAGGGCAGGTTGTACCCCCAACTTAAATCATTGCCACTGTGTGACCTACTTTATCTTCCTAGTTCCTAGTGTGCTATTTTGGCCCAATTGCGTTTTTTTTGTGGCGCATGTGCCATGCATCATGGAGCTGAGTGTGCCCCCTAAACCTCTTATTAGCACTGCCACCGTTATTTGCCTCATCTCCGGTGTTTACTGTGTCCAAATCAACTTGGTTAGCCCCCCCCCCCCCCCCCCAAAAAGGTGCGGACTTAATCTCGAAACTCATTAACACCAATTGAATGCCCGTGCGTTGCTACGGGCTAATAAATGAACACCAATTGAAGGGGCCGAAGTCGCAGTCGGACAAGGCGGCATCTGCCAAGGAGGCGACATCTTCCACGACACCGGTTAACACACTCCGGTTTGGTTCTTTAGGAGCTCGGTCTGCACCCAGTCGATTATGGAGTAATCAAGTTGAGGCGGATGATCCAGAGGAGCTCGAGTTACCACCGGTGTTGCCTCATACTGATGGTTCGCCTAATATGCTTGTATCCAACAGGGTTGATTCCGAGATTCATGACTCACAGGGCTGCGATATCCCGGTCGCGAGTGGGGGGGGGGGGGGATGGTGGGCAGGAGGCTCCCATTCCCAGCCCAATTGCGATGGTACCAAGCCAGCTGGGGGAGGGGCGCGGGCTGGAGGTCCGCCCCACTCTCTCACCTCGGGGCAGCTCTGGGCAATTTGTTGCGGTGCGCGGGCAGGAGGCCCGCAACGCTTCCTCGCCGACGTCGTCTCCACGCTCCATTAGCGGTTTGGGGGGGGGGGGGGGAACAAGACTATGTAGCAGGTGGCTCCACGGTCAGTCTCTCCCACCATTGCGGATGGAGTGCCTCGCTCGACCATGCCTAGCCCTTCTTCACCGGCAACTAGGAAAGGGCGTCTGTGTGGGGAGCACTCACCTCGGGAGCGGGCTACGGAGGAGCTTATTGCTTTTGGTGGGATCCCGGATCTCGTCGCGTCTGGCAGGCGTGTCAGCAACCGGATCCAGGAACAACCTGATGCTGATGACCTGCAGTTAGCGCGCGCCAAGAGGGCGGCCATGCTTCGAGATGTCGAGGCAACTACAGATATGTCTTTTGATAGAAGTTGTTCAATTATGCATTTCTCTGAGCGTGAAATTATTGATAAGGCAAACAACTTAGGAATAACTTTGGGTTCAAATGAAAAAGAGGTAGCGAAATCTGTTAATGATCTTTTGGATTTAGAAGCAGAACGGGCCTCTGAAATAATTCGAAACCTCGCATCACTTAAACCTATGAATGAGGATGACATGAACAACTTGGGAATTGTAGCCCTTGAGAACATTTGCAATAATATTTTACCTAGTGAGGATGCCGAGGATGAGGAGGGATCCGAGATTATGGACAATGTAGAGCCTCTAGTGATGGAGGAAACTACATCGTATCATGTTGACCATACAGTTCCAGAGGGTGCTGGGGAGAAGCCTAAGCGATCCTGGAAACAAAAAATCTATCCTACTTCGGCGGTTCGTAGAAGCGCTAGGGTTAAGCTGAAGAAAAAATTCCATGATGACTTATGAAAGGAATCTTTTGGAATAGCAGAGGTCTAGCTGACTTGGCTAAACGGAGGTTCTTGGCGAAAACAACGGTAGAGCAACAATTAGATTTCATTGCGCTTTTGGAAACACGACGAGATAATTTTACTTCACAATTTCTTGGAACTTTATCCGGAGGAGTTGATTTCGATTGGCACGTCTTACCTCCTAGAGGAAGATCTGGTGGGATCTTACTAGGGGTATGGTGTGATACACTTGAGGTCCTGAACGTGGTTCGGGGAGATTTTACGGTTAAGTTTCGGGTGAGATCAAAATTAGATGGTTTCCGATGGTCGCTCGTGGCTGTGTATGGAGCAGCACAACCTGAACTTAAACCAGATTTCTTAGCTGACTTGGTGCGGATCTGTGGAGATGAGACTCTACCTATCCTAGTCGGTGGTGATTTCAATATAATTCGAAGGAGAGATGAAAAGAACAATGACAATTTTGATGGTTGGTGGGCTATGATGTTTAATATGATCATCGAGAGTCTTAATTTGAGAGAAATCGAACTCACCGGTAGACAGTTTACTTGGGCCAACTCGTTGCCCACTCCAACTTATGAGAAGTTGGATAGGGTTCTTGCTAGTGTGGAGTGGGAACAGAAATATCCTTTAGTGTCGGTTCATGCGATGCAAAGAGCGATCTCGGACCATACACCTTTGCTTGTAGACTCGGGAGAGGCAACGCATATTGCAAACAAGAATGCTTTCTCTTTCGAACTTGGTTGGTTCGAGAAAGAAAACTTCTTGGAGATCATCGCACGCGAATGGGCAATTCCTGTTAGTGGCAACACTAGTCTTGAGAGATGGCAAAATAAGATCCGCCATTTAAAACAGTTTTTGCGAGGTTGGGCCAGAAATGAGAGTGGCCTTTACAAACAAGAAAAAGAGCGACTTACTCGTTTGATTGAAGTTTTAGATTTAAAAGCTGAAACTCACCTGCTTACGGTGAATGAGCAAAGTTCCAAGTCCGAAGCTGAGCAGGGCCTACGAGCTCTTCTTAGAGAAGAAGAGCTGAAATGGGCTCTGTGTACCAAAGTGCTTAAGGTTATCCAAGGGGATGACAATACACAATTTTCCCATATGATTGCGAATGGCAAACGTAGGAAGAAGAAAATCATTCAGCTAGAACAAGACGAGGGGACAACTTGGGGGCATGAGAATCTGAAAACTTATATCTCTAACTACTATAAACAACTATTTGGCCATCCGGAAGCAAGTACGATGACCCTAGACGAGACCGTATTTGGAGATATCCCTCAGCTCCAGGTGGAAGAGAACGATATTTTAACTGCATCGTTTACTGAGAAGGAGATTTTGGATGCAATCTCACAAATCAAATCGAATAAGGCACTGGGACCAGATGGGTTTCCAGCTGAATTCTACAAGAAATGTTGGCATATTATTAAAGATGATCTTATGCCTATGTTTCATGATTTCTTTAACGGTCGCTTAGAGTTGTTTCATCTTAACTTTGGTATGATTACGCTATTGCCAAAGAAAGAGGAGGCAATTCGGATTGAACAGTTCAGACCAATTTGCCTTCTTAACGTGAGTTTCAAAATCTTCACAAAGGTGGGGACCAATAGACTAACATAGATCACACATTCAGTGGTACAACCGAGCCAAACAGCGTTCATGCCAGGGCGACATATCCTTGAAGGCGTGGTCGTTTTGCATGAAACGTTACATGAAATCCATTCGAAGAAGCTTGATGGGGTTATCTTCAAAGTGGATTTCGAGAAGGTGTATGATAAAGTAAAGTGGCCATTCCTACAGCAGGCAATGCGCATGAAAGGTTTTAGTGAGGTCTGGCGGAACCAAGTGAGTTCTCAAGTCCAGAAGGGTAGTGTTGGAATTAAGGTTAACGATGATATCGGTCCTTATTTTCAGACAAACAAGGGTTTGAGACAAGGCGATTCCATGTCTCCTCTCTTATTTAATATAGTGGCCGATATGTTAGCCATTCTCATTGGCCGGGCCAAACAACATGGGCAAGTGGAGGGGTTAGTCCCTCATCTGGTTGATGGAGGGGTATCCATTCTACAGTATGCTGACGACACTATCTTATTTATGGAGCACGACATTGCTAATGTGCGTAACATGAAACTTATATTATGCCTTTTCGAACAGTTGTCTGGTTTAAAGATAAACTTTCACAAAAGTGAGTTGTTCTGCTTTGGGAGGGCCAAAGACGAACAAGATACATATAGACAATTGTTTGGATGTGAATTGGGTTCTTTGCCATTTAGTTATTTGGGCATACCGATCCATCACTGTAAGTTATCTAATAAAGAATGGAAATGTATCGAAGATCGCATAGAAAAAAAGCTGAGATACTCGAAGGGTAAGCTTATGTCTTATGGAGGTCGGCTAGTGCTGATTAACTCAGTACTGACTAGTATGCCGATGTTCCTTTTATCGTTCTTCGAAATTCCAAAAGGGGTACGGAAACGTTTTGATTTCTTCCGATCTCGATTCTTCTGGCAGTCAGATGAGGCCAAGAGGAAATACCGTCTCGCGCGATGGGACATTCTTTGTCGCCCAAAAGATCAGGGCGGGCTCGGTATTGAGAACCTAGAAATCAAGAACAAATGCCTTATGAGCAAATGGCTCTACCGGTTAGAGACTGAGCCGGAGGGCATGTGGGCACAGATATTGCGTAATAAGTATCTACAGTCGAAAACACTCGCCCATGTTACCATGAGACCAACCGACTCGCCATTCTGGAAAGGGCTTATGAGGGTGAAGGATTTGTTCCTTACTAGGGTCAAATTCCTAGTTGGTAATGGGATGTCAACAAGGTTTTGGGAGGATACATGGTTAGGAGAAACGCCCTTGGCCGTCCAGTATCCCACCCTGTATAACATAGTGCAACGTAAGGAGGATTACGTAGGCACAGTTCTACATACGAGTCCATTGAATATCCAGTTCAGACGGGCGTTAGTCGGTGAGCGTTGGACTACATGGATGCACTTGGTTCGGAGATTGATAGATGTTCAACTCTCCGACCAACCGGATTCGACGCAATGGAAACTAACTAAGAATGGGGTTTTTACGGTAAAATCTTTTTATATGGATCTGGTTAATTCTGGCTCACTCTCGAGATCGTTGCATATTTGGAAGATTAAGGTTCCTTTGCACATTAAAATCTTTATGTGGTTTGTCCACAAACAAGTAATTCTTACAAAGGACAACTTAATCAAGAGGAGATGGGTTGGTAGTCCATGATGTTGCTTTTGTGATCATGATGAAACAATACAACATTTATTCCTTGAATGCCCACTCGCCAAATTACTTTGGAGAACGATTCATATAGCCTTTAACATTACTCCTTCAGTTGACATTACATCGTTGTTTGGGACGTGGTTAACTGGGGTTGAACATACTACGGCGGCTCGTATTCGGATTGGAATATGTGCGCTTTTGTGGGCTATATGGAATTGCAGGAATGATTTGATTTTTAACAGACAAAACAATTTAACTTTCTTGCAGGTCATCTTCAGAGCTACCGCTTCGATCCGTACGTGGTCCTTACTCACTCCTATGGAATCCAGGGAGCCTTTGGTTACTGGGTGCAACCAGTGGGAGATGATAGCACGGGCTTTATTCAACCGGTTCGGATGGCGGTCGCATAATAGGATAGGAGTCTAGAGAGCTTATCCTTCTTATTGCCATTCCGGTTGTGATTGTCGGCTTGAACTTTGTTTTCTTATTTTCGCTCCTCTTGCGAGTTGTAATACTTTGACGACTTTGTGATTTTTTGCGAACTTTTAATAAGATGGCTGCATGCATCATTATAATGCAGAGGCCGGGGATACGCCTTCATTTCCAAAAAAAAAAAATGAACCTATCATGCATTCCTGGGCTTCAAGTTCAACAAATTGTCGATGCCCCTAATCCACAGATAGAATAATTAATCTATCACGAGTCCCTCGATCACCTTCAACTCTTCGGTCATTATATCACCGCTATGCTACATTGTCATTTGTCAACCTACTTCAGTCATTACATGCATGTTTTTTTATTGCAAGAAACTAAGCTTAGCTTTTTGCATCTGTGTAAGCAAAACAGTTTCCTCACAAAGCACCTAGATCTAGTCTCCCAAACAAACGCTCATGGCTCCTCCGGGCGGTATACTAATTACGGTGGCTTCTTCTTCACGATCTTCTCGACCAACAATGCCACCTATATGCACACCATCTTCTAGATCTAGTCGTGCACCCTAGCGACGACTGCTCCCCTGCTTTTGAGTTTTGACAAACATGTACGCTCTGACTGAACATTATCTCAAACAAAAAATTTAGATGATCTAGCCAGCTGCGCTCCTCCTCTGACCCAACCGTGGGTCATCCTAGGCGATTTTAATCTCATGCGTGAACCAGGTATAGAGAACATCAACACGTTCCTACGGGCCGATGTACCACGTGTTTAACATCACTTTAAATGCTTGACCCTACTTTACAGTGAGTACCCATGTTGACAAGCAAGTTTACCTGGTCTAATAAACGCAGCCGACCCACTCTACAATTAAAAATCTCAATCTTATAGACGCAGCAGAGCACAACCTTCGCCTCTTGATAATAAAATATCTCAACGTGCTACCCGGGAAAAGGTTTCATTTTGGGTTCAGAGAGGGAAAGTGAACTTTGCACTGGATGAGGATGAAAATACGCGTTTCTTCCATGCCTCTGCAATGGCACGGCTTCGCCGGAACAAGATCGTCTCTCTCAACCTGAATTGTCAACCCATTTTTTCTCTTGACCCAAACTTAAAAATTCTCACCAATTCTTTTGTCTAATTTTTTTTGCATGGTAATACAGATATCATTCATATCAGAAAGATCAACATACAAGTCACATAAGGACCGACATGACAATGACAAAGCTGAGAAGATAGCAGAACATCCCTGAACTTGACACCAACGCTCAGCACCTGCCTCCGGCACCACCACAGCAGCCACCGAAAAAAAGAATGACAGATCACTTCCTCACCCGAGCTCGACGCGGCTCCTTCGCTGATATGCAGTTCTGCGGAGCAAGATGGCTCACTGTAAAGTAGGGTCTAATATATTGTCTTTGTACACGTATTTATATACGTATGTAATTCTAATTATGATCATCTATATATTGAGACGTGAGGCTGGATGTCAACCATACACGCAAAACCCTAAATCTGTGTTTTAATTTGGTATCAGTCAGGTCAGGCCGCCGCCGCCAACCCGTCGCGCCGCCGCCCGATCCTCTCTCCACGCAGCTGCTATTTCCGATCGCTGCTGCTGCTGCATCCGCGCGAGCTAGCCAAGCTAGCCATCCATCCGCCGCGTGAGCTAGCCAAGCTAGACATCCATCCGCCGCGTGAGCTAGCTAGCCATCCATCTGCAAGCCGCTGTTGCTGCTGTGCATTCCATCCATCCGCGCCGCCGCTTCCGTTCGTAGCTGCCGTGCGTGCTATCTTTCGCGACCGCCACAGCGACTTGCTCCGCCGCCGCCGCGTGCTGTCTCATCCGCGTCGCCGCCGCGATGTCGTCCGCCGCTATGTTCGTCGGCCAAACCGCGGGCGTCATCGTCTCTTCCCCCATCGCCTCGATTCCCGCCGCGCTCGCCGTCCCGACGATCTTCGTCCGCCTCAGTCGCCACAACTTCATGCTCTAGGGGGCATCACCAGCATCGTTCTTGCCTGGTGCCAACCTCCATGGACACCTCGATGGCACCAAGCGGCACCGGCCAAAACACTCGTTGTCGGCACCGACGACGCTGCTACCACCGTCGCCAACCCGGAGTACCATCAATGGTGGGTTCAAGACCAGCGCGCCAAGGGCTCCTTCTCACCTCCATGGATGAGGATATTGCATGCCAACTCATTGGCTGCGAGTCGGCGCATGCGGTGTGGACAGCTGTTGCCGCCATGTTCGGCGCCCAGAGCCGCGCCAATGTCCGCCACATCCGGCGGCAACTTCAGTCGTTGAGGAAGGACGATCTGTCTGCCGCCGAATACATGCACAAGATGAAGGCCCTGGCTGACACTATGGACGCCGTCGGCTCTCCGATCCACGATGATGAGCTTATCGATCACATCCTCACCGGCCTCGGCTCCGCCTACAACTCCATCGCCGCCTCCTTGGGCGTGAGTAACACACCCATGCCCTACTCCAGTTTTTACTCATTGGTTCTGTCCTTCGAGGCGCTGCAGGCACAACAGAGTGCAGTGGAGGGGTGGTCTCCCTCCGCGAACGCCGTGACCCGTTCGGGTTCGTACGGCGCGGGCGGACGTGCGACCTACTCCGATCCCTATCCCTCCCACGAAGGGGGCCGCCCGACTGATGGACATGGCCAGCCTGGGCAGAGCCGCCAGGGCGGTAATGGCGGCAACACCGGCGGCCGTGACCGCAACGCTGGTTATGCTGGCAATGACCGGCAAGGTGGAGGGGTCAACGCCGGCAACAATGGCGGAGGAGGTGGGCGTCACAACCGCTGGCGTCCCCGGTGTCAAATTTGCAAGAACTGGGGCCATGAAGCCGACGACTGCCGCAAGCGCTATGATCGGGATCACAACTCCCGCTCCGCCAACTCGGCCTCCACCAACACCGTCGACTTTCCTTGGGTGCTGGATACCAGGGCTATGGATCAGTTGACTTATGATCTTGAGCGCCTCCAGGTTCACGAGCGCTATGACGGTAAGGATCAGGTTCAGGTGGCCAATGGTGCAGGTCTGTCTATTTCACACATTGGTCATTCGCGTTTACCCGGTTCATCTCTTAAACTGCGTAACATCCTTCATGTTCAACACATCAGCCAGCATCTTCTCTCTGTTTATCGTCTTCTTTGTGATAATAACATGTTTGTTGAATTTCACCGTCGTTTTTTCCTTGTTAAGGACAAAGCAACCAGGCGCGTCATCCTTCATGGTAGAAGTTACGGGGGGGTCTATCCGGTCCCCTTCGCTCGTGTGTCATCTTCATCGTCTCGCCGTGCCTCCTCCGGTGTTCGAGTTTCATCGTCGCAATGGCATCAACGTCTTGGTCATCCTACAAATAATGTGGTCACTTCCATTGTTCGGAGTCATGAACTTCCGTGTTCTCGTTCAAATAATTCATCGTTAGTTTGTGATGCATGTCAGCATGCTAAGAGTCATCAACTACCTTATTCTACTTCGTTTCACATCACTACTATACCTCTTGAATTAATACATTCAGATGTTTGGGGTCCCGCTCTTGCTTCATCGGAAGGGTACAAATATTATGTTAGTTTTATTGATGACTACACGCGCTTCACCTGGATTTATTTGCTTAAACACAAATCTGATGTTGAGCAAGTTTTCTACAACTTTCAGGCTCACGTCGAACGGCTTCTAGATTATAAAATCAACCGTATGCCCACTCCGTTTCTCAACAAGGACACACCTCTGTTACATCTGTTTCATGTTCATCCCAACTACTCCTCCCTTCGGATTTTTGGGTGTGCTTGCTGGCCTAGTCTCCGCAAGTACAATGCACACAAGCTTGAGTTTCGGTCCAAGATGTATCACTAGTGCAGAACCGGGCAATAGCACCGGTTCGTAAGGCCCTTTAGTGCCGGTTCGGTAACCGGCACTAAAGTGTGGGCACTAAAGCCCCCCCTTTAGTACTGGTTCAGCATGAACTGGTGCTAAAGGGCAACCACGTGGCACGAGCCAGCTCCGGGGGCAGGGAGCCCTTTAGTACCGGTTGGTGACACCAACCGGTATTAAAAGGTTGGGGGGTTTTTGGTTTATGATTTCTTTTTCATTTAATTTTGTGTTTTCCATTTAATTCTTTTTCGTTTGCTGGTATTTTACGATACTACATATTATACACGTTATGCATATATATAAATAGAATTTCTAGTAGAACCGATCATATATATCATCGAATGTCTCACAACCACCATTAATTCACACATATATACACACATGTATATATACACATAGACACTATTCTGATCACGGGATCAGAATAATATTCTGATCACAAAATGAACTTCCCGAGTAACGCACCTGACCTTCCCCGAGTACTAGGTTGAACTTCAGCTAAAAGGTGTCTAAATGGGGCTTGCGATATACCGTTGGATAGCTATGGACATCAGTATCATGAACCAAGTTAAATTTTTGGCAAAATGTAAGCGGTTTAATAGCAGTTTTGAAAAGTGTTTTTTCTTCATATAAAAAACGTGAATCATATTTTCGATCGCATTTTTAAACCGTTTATCGGAATGAGGCAAATAATATGGCGTTGGAAAGCTGCTGCAAAACGCTCCTTCCACGTGTTGAAAGTTTTCTCTAATTCCCTACGGTTAAAGAGTAATTCGGAAAATCGTAAAATTTCGCAAACCGAACATCCGAGTTCGTATTTTCGATGCCATTTCTAAATGGCTAATCCAATTGAGGAAAATAATATGGCGTTGGAAATCTTATGAAAATGCGCTACTTTTTTATGTTAAAAGTTTTCTCTAATTTTGAATGGTTTAAAAGTAATTTAGAAAACGGTACAAGTTCCACCGAGTTCGTATTTTCGAGCTAAGTTTTTAACCGTACGTCCAAATGCAGCAAATGATATGGCGTTGGAAAGCTTGAAGAAATGGGAAACTTTTTTGTATATATTGTTTCTCCTAATTCATTACGGTTTTATGTCAGTTTTGAAAATGGTTAAAAACGTATTTTTGCCGTAATTTTTACAAACTTTATCGAAATGGGGCAAATAATATACCGCTGAAAAGCTACGAAAAATGTGAAACTTTTTCATGTTGACGGTTTTCTCTGAATCCTGGCCGTTTTCAAGTAATTTCGAAAATGGCAAGATCATTCATTCTGCCTTTATCGCGAAACTGATTCTTTGAAAATGCACCGTGTGAAGAACCTGAACTTCTTGGCGCGTGTACCTGAACTTCACTCTGTTTTTCACGTGATTTTTTTGCTCTTAGCTTTCCATCCACTGCTCGTAGCTCTCCATCCACTCACCGGAATTGAGCAAGTGATATACCGATGGAAAACTGCTGTAAACACGCAACTTTCCCGTGTTGATCGTTTTTTCATACTCGCGACAATTTTTAAAAGTTTTTCATTTGAAATTCATTCACTATAGTAGTTGAACTTCCTACTGTTTTCACGTTGAACTTCTATGACATATTTTTGTTTTTAATTTTCCCATCCATTTTCATGAGTGTTACACAAATGATATTTCTTTTGTACAAACCTCTCTCACAATAATTTTTTGTAATTTTCTCCGACGGAGGACTTGAACTTACACAAATGATATTCCTGTCGTTTTGAAGTAAATTAGAGAAATGACGAGATAATGATTTCTGACTTCATTGCGAATGGAAACGCACTGCGTGAAGTAGTTGAACTTCTCGGACATGTCTGTTTGAACCTCACTCTGTTTTTGACGTGCTGATTTTTGCACTACGTGAAGTAGTTGAACTTCTGAGGCATGTTTGTTTGAACTTCACTCTGTTTCACTTTAATTTTTTTATTTTTATATGAAATACACACCATGTACTACGTGAACTTCTGGTTATTATCACTTTGAACTTCTCTCTGGTTTGAGATAATTATTTTAAAACACAAAAAACAACATTTTTTTGTATTTTTGGACATCTAAATACACGGTGAACCTCTCTCACAATAATTTTTTGAACTTTCCCTCGCCGAGCAGTTAAACTTCTAGCAACCATTTTTTTCGTTTATGAGTTATTTTTAACAGTGCAAAAAATGGCGTTGTGTTTTTTATTTTTTGAACAGGTAAATCCTATGTTTTAATAAACTCCGAACTTCTCTATTATTTCAATTTGAACTTCCCCCTTTTATATTTTTTGAGTAAAGAATTGTATTGGATTTTTGTATGAAAAAAAAAATCAAACATGGAAATACAAGGTGAACCTCTCTCGCAAGAATTTTTGAACTTCTCCGGACAGAGCACTTGAACTGCTTCCAACAAACCTTTTAAGCTTTTATTTTTCTATACTTTTTATTCTCACCTGAAATGCATTCCTTGCAGTGCTTGAACTTCTCGTTGTTTTCATTATGAACTTATGTCACATTTTTGTCTATACATCGAATTACACGCAATTGAAGGTCGGACGTCAGTTTTTGCCATTTTTAACACATGTAATTGGAGGTCGGACGTCCCGCGATATAAATTCTGAACCATGCACGAAGGAGCACATGCACTTCTTGCAACAAACCTTTTAAGCTTTTTGTTTTCTATTCTTATATTCTTATCTGAAACGCATCATGTGTAGTAGTTGAACTTCCCGCTATTTCCACCTTGAACTTCTATCACGTATTTTTGTTCAACCTCTCTCATAAGAATTTTTTAACTTTCTCGAGCCGAGTACTTGAACTTCTAGCAAAAAATTTGGACTTTGCTTTTTTATTCATTTTTTCACTTATGAAACACACACCATGTACGTGAACTTCTGGTTATTATCACTTTTGACTTGCTCTCTACTTAAAACACTCATCAAAATTGAGCATGTAAATCCTAGGTTTTTATAATCTCTGAACTTCTCTGTTTTCTTAATTTAAACTTCTTGGTTTTATTCTTTGAAAATAAAAAAATAATTTTTATGTAAACATCATACATTTTTTTTAAAATTGAACTTCATACTTTAATTTTGCATAAAAACTGGAAAATTTGAGTTTTTTGTATACATCGAACTACTCCATTTTTTAAAATTTGAAATGCCAAAAACGAGACTACAGTTTAGCATCGAAAATTTTCAACTTTTATAGACATCAAACTACTCTCTTTTTCATTTTTCAAACCTCTGTGTATTTCTAGAAATTGGAAAATTTGAAGTTTTATTAGTAAATGTCAAACTTCTTTGTTATTTGTAACCGATTTTTTTGGTGTATTCGTTAGTAACGATAAAAACTCGAGTTTTTGTACTAAATATCGAACTACTCCATTTTTTGAAATCGAACTTTTTGGCTTATTATTTAATAACGAGGAAAATCTGGGTTCTTGATATACATTGAACTATTCTATTTTTTTAAAATTGATCTTCTTGATTTTTTTTAATTTGCACTTCTTGGTGTTATTCATTTCTAACAGAAAAAAAATCATACTCCCTCCGTCCCATAATATAAGAGCATTTTTGACACTACACTAGTATAAAAAACGCTCTTATATTATGGGACAGAGGGAGTAGTTACTAGGAACTTGTACAGAACGTCGAGAATCCAAAACAAAGTGTAGCCGTAGTAGCTAGGAACTTATACAAAATGCCGAGAAATAACTTTTTACTCTCTCAACACAGAATCCAGTGTGGCAGCTAGGCAGCAGCGCAGAGCCCACATATTATACTTCAACGTAGTATAACACTAGTTCAACAATTATCAAACACCTGGTTGACATCGAATTTACACAACTGAACCAGGTTAGGAGCTTTTCAAGGGGTGATAATGTGAACAGCCTGTCCTATGTATTGTGGTATACAGTGGCATCAAAAGGTTACTAGCCATAGCATGAACACCTGCAGAAAAAACATAGAAGTTCAAAGGCTATTCTATACCCTGTTAGTAGTAGCAAAAATTCACAAACCAAACAGACACAAGAAAAAAAAGGCCTCACCGAGAAAAAATAAGCTAACTTCTAGCCTGTATCTAATGGCCGAGGTCGTGGCAATCCCAGGGTTGCTTGTCGCAGCGGCGGATGGGGCGGCGGCGTGTGGGGGCTGCCACGAAGAAAAAGTATTGATGTTAGCAAAGAAAGATAGGATAAATTAAGGTATGCCATTTAGGAAAATAAATGAAAGTTTGCTCTGCATGGCTGCTCCAACAAAATAAATTTCTTCATTTCTGGTACCTACTTTTTGTATTGCAGGTAGAATTTTCAGTAATGTACGCAATCATCCAAGAAACAAAGCAGTACCTCAAGTCTCTGTAGTTCAAGTTCCACAAATCACTAGTCCATGTATTTCTAGTGCAAGTGTGTTTCGACTGAGCCATCAAAAAATCTTTTTTTAACCTGAAAGTGGTGAGGGAAATAAGGCAAAACGTTGTATATGAATTAAAAAACATAACTGGATTACTACTGGCTAGTGACTGAGCATATGCCCATGAAGAATTAACTACTGATCAAACAGCCACATGCTCTGGTTTCACTCCTCTAATAGCAAGTACGCAGTAGTCCAAGATGAAAACAGACTGAAGAATAAGACATCAGTTCTAACTAACAAGAAGCAATTCACCTCCTCCTTCTATAGTTGTATCCATTAGCGGATGTTTTAACTGCTCTGTCGATGATACTCTGGTTTAACTGCTCCATATTTCTTTTTTAACAACATATGAAATGAACAGCTAATCAAAATTAGAAAGGGACTCTTTTTTTATGCAGACCCAATTGTTTATTTAACATAATATAAGACGAAGAACAGAGAAGCATTCATACCAACATTACTAAATTGCAAACAATATTGTAGAAACAAACATCAGAGCTACCTATCGACAGTCCAAGTACACACCTAATGAAGAAATCGATTCCAAGCTCCAAGTGCTGTAGCAGCCTATGGCAAAGCTAGCAAATAACAACAGCTTAACCCAGCAAAAGGGCACAACACAGAGCAACTGTAGTAGTGTAGCGGATTTAGAATGTTCAGATTTACATGGTCTTCATCTAGCAGCAGATTTACACAGAGGAGTAGCAACAATTCAGAGGTTCAAGTAAGAGACGATGGGAAGGTCGACCAGACAAGCCAAAGAAGGTCACCTGTGATGGATGCTGAGGCAGGGGTTGCAGAGGCGATAGCGAGAGTCCTCCGCCGAGGGGCGCGAGCAGCTGGAGGAAGAGGAAGCCGCCACTGGCTGCGTGGGAGAAGGCCCGAGGTGGTGTAGGCTCTTGGCGACGCCAGAGGTGAGGAGCGGCGCCGGCGGTGGGGTGCGTGGCTGCGGGACGGTCTGTTGGAGGGAGAAGGGAGGAGGTGTCAAGGTGAGGCGCGGTGAGCTGCTCCTAGTGCCGGCGCCCCTTGTTCTGCTCCTCCCGGTGGTGGTGCCTCTGCCCTGTGTTCCTCCGTCCCGGGGGAGCTCGGGCAAGACCGGATCCGCGCGCAGAGGGGGACATCCCGGTGGTGGTGGGCGGCGGCGTGGTGGCGCACGTCGCTGGGGCTTTTGGATGCGGGAGAGGGAGGGGTGGCGGTTGAGGCGATGACCTCGGCGTTCCTTGACACGGCGTCGGAGCTCGTCAAGGATCCAGGGGAGGGGATGGCGCGGGGATGCGTGGAGCCAGGAAAGGGGGAGCTCGCGTCGCCAGGGCGGAGGACATCGCCGGGATCCGGTCAGATTCGACCGGAAGTTCAGGGCGCGGCTCTCCGGGGGCCGGGGCTTTCGCCGGATGCAGGAGGCGATGCAGGTTGGGAGGGGCAGCGCCGGAGGGATGCAGGCAGGGGTGAAGTTTGGGAGGGGCGGCGCCGGGCGCGGTGAAGGTTGGGACGGGCGGCGCCGGTGACGGTGAAGGTTGGGAGGGGCGACGCCGGCGGGGGTGGGTTGGTCGGGCTGCACCGCGCGTGGTAGTGGGGGAGAGGGCGGCAGGTGGGTGCGGGTAGTGGGGCGAGAGGACACGGGGTGGTGGGAAGTTCGGGAAGGTCTCCGCGGGCCTTATAGGGCCGATCATGATCCAAATAACTATTTTGATTCCATGATTATAATAGTGTTACTATATATACTAGTAAAATGCCCGTGCGTTGCAACGGGTTACCAAAACTATGACGTTCCAATCAAGCAATTGAGAACATATAATGTATAGCCCACCTTATTAATCCAAAATCAAATAAAATTAAGCGCTAGTTACAGTTATAGGAATATAACACATTTAGTTGATGGATTAAATGCGAGAAGCTTAGAAACCACAATTTATTCTAAAAATCTTAGTTTAAATTTAGCAATTGAAACTTCCGTTATTCATCATAGAGATACAAACTGTGACTTTGTTTTTGTTTGGAATTTTCACTTCAGACACAACAATATAGAATACTACTTATATATATATATGCATCTATGAAATTTTTGTAGAGTTTTGAGCACCAAAAAAATTTAGATTTATGCTAATCCTGAGAAGCTTAGAAGGAGTAGAGAAGAAAGAGATATTCCAACCATTTTTTTATTTTTATTTTCTTTGAACCCCTCCTTTTGCCACTGACCAGTGGGTCCGTCAATCCAGCACTCCAGCAGCGTCAGCTACTCCCTGCCCGGCTGTCTCTTCATCTTTTCTCCTCATCCACTCCTCACTCTTCCGGTCTCCCCCCTGGATCCCCTTTCTTGTCAAACTCGCCGGGGACGCCGCCGCTTGCCGTTGCAACGCCAGCCATTGGCACCGGCGGGATCCGCCAGCCGTCGGTCCGGATCGACGCTCACGCCTCCGGCTCCGACATGCACGCCCGTTGAACGCCGTCGTGAACCACCTCGCTTCTCTGGTGCGCTCTTGCTCGTAGGTAGTTTCCTAGCTCGATTGTAGCTCTTGCCGTCCCTTTAATGGTGATTCCTAGCGCCGGCGTGCAGGTACGTCTTGAACCAAGGTCGCCTTTCTCGGTTCCGTCGGCCGCTGTTGCGACGCCGCCGCGGTCATCCTCCTCCCCGAGCAGCTCTAGGGGCCGTGACGGGCTCCGCGTCGTCGCGTCTCCTCTGGACCACGAACTCGAAGCCGTGGGTCCCTCCTACTTCTTCCTCGACCGCTGACCGCCATTGACGCCGTCCGAAACTTGCTGCCGTCCGTCCTCTCGCCTCCCTGCTCCGTCCGACCCTGCCAGGAACAGCAAGGTGAGGAGCCATCTCTTCCTGCTACTGCTGCTGTCCGCTGTTGGCTTGCTTTGCCGCTTGCTGTTGTTGCGCTGCTGGATGGTTGCTTTGCTGCTTGATGCTGCCGGTTGTTTTGCTTGCCGCTGCTGCTTGCTTTTGTTGCTTGCTGTTGCTGGCCTTGAGCTACCGGTAAATGAGAGAAAGAAAGGAAGTTTTACATTTGTAGAGGGATATGGTCGTATTTAGATACACCTAGAAATGGCCATGTTTCACTACCGTTTAATTTTGTTCGTCGTACTGTCAGACTAAGGCTAGTCTTTCCTGTGCATAAAAGTTTCAGAAAAATGCACAACCTGCTGAAATTGGAAAATCCATAAAAAAATCATTCCAGTTTCTGTTTTGAGTAGTACTGATATGGAGTTGGCTGGTTTAAATTGTACTGTAGCAACGGAAAATATGAACATAGTCAATATTATTACTTGGATAGCTCAAGGGTGGATGTTTCTAATCCTGTACATGGCACCTTGGACACATTCTGCAATGAATTTTGAGGCCTGAAATTGATGTTTAAGAAAGTGTTAGAATTTAAGGACACCTGCATGCTAAATCTATCACAAAGCTACAGAAAAAAGTAGATGAACAGATTATATTCTTTTTGTTCATATAGAAGTATCTACTGGCTTGAAAGACTCATCCTGTAATAGTATAGATAGTACAGATACGAGGACTTCACTGATGGCAAACTCAGCTCAAATTTGGGTTGTTCATAAATCATCAGATACATAGTTCCTTATCCATGTATTTCTAACAAGAGATTCTATGCAACTGAAGTTTAAGTCAGTATTTTTATTGGTATATGATATTAGTTTTACCATATTAAAAAGCATATGCCTTAGAAAGAAATATGAAACCTTAGTATTTTTGTTCTTCTTTACCAAGTCACTGTCCAAGCATCTTCCTCCTGCATATGTTGGAAACTTCACGCTGACTCATGTTATTTCCAGCTTAAACAGGTGCATCTTTGACCAAGTATAGGACGGGCAAATGTCGCGGAAGGAATACTGATGGTTTTTGAAGACTGACTATGCTCCCTCGAGTACTGCGCAGCAACAAACTCAGGTCAGTGTGCATTAATATCTACAATAGTTATGTGGTTGTAATGCAGAACTGAACATATTTTACCTTGACATGATATAATTTGATCCAGTGACTTCATGTGCTAAGGACTTCTTTGTAGACTATGTTCTTCGTGGTTATTAATAAGGGCTCAGATCTTTTTCGCTTCTTTGAATTCTTGCTTTCGTCCTTGCCCTTGCCCTTACCATTGTCATTGTCCTTGATGGCGAGAATCTTAATGTTCCTCTTCGCGGTGGCTCTAGACAAAGCGACGTAAAGCTGACCGTGAGAGAAAATCGGGTCCGGTAGGTAAACCCCGACAATGGGGATGGTTTGCCCTTGCGCCTTGTTGATTGTCATGGCAAAGCTGAGCCTAATAGGGAACTGCTTCCTCTTGAACTTGAAAGGGAATATATCGTCATCGGATGGGCAGAGAGGTATCCGAGGAAGGAACACCCTCCTACCAGCATGTTGTCCTAGCACGATTTCTGCGTCGATGGCGTTCCTTTGGAAACCCCGGACCACAAGCCTTGTGCCGTTACACAACCCATTAGCTGGATCAATATTTCTCAACAGTATAACCGGGCAATTTATCTTTAGTTTGAGCGCATGCGGAGGCAGGCCATTGGGAGTCAGGTTGTTGAGGAACTCGGGGGCATAGTAGCCATGTGGATCATCCTCTGCACTATCAAAACTGTGGTAGATCTTCTCTTCGCCCTGGAAGCGCTCTATCATGCGCGTGTTTATCTTATCAACGTTGTCATTCTTTGTGGAGAGGATCGCTCGAGATGTCATGTAATTTGGATCGGCCATGTTGTCATCTAGAGCAGGAAATACATGGTCGATTAGCTTCTCTAGGTCAACGCCATCTCCTGTTGGCGGCACACAAATATCTTCGGGGAGCCTTATGTTGCCTTCCTCGTCGGTTTCCTCGGTGCCATTGCCTACCCTTAGCAAGTAATCTGCGAACCACGGGTCGTTATGCGCCCTCATGTTAGTGACGAGCCTTAGCTGGCGCATGCCCTTCCAAAGGTATGAACTCCGCAGGGTTGAATCGATTATCTGACCCCGTGACCCCTTCCTAACGACCGGAAGCACCTGCCTGAAGTCCCCACCGAACACGACAGTTTTTCCCCCGAAAGGTCGGTCCCGTCGTCCCATGATGTCCCGCATGCTATTGTCCAGTGCCTCAACCGCTTGCCGCCTCGTCATCGTGGCCTCGTCCCATAGGATGAGTGAAGCCATGCGCAGGAGCTTGGCTGTCCCACTTTGCTTGGTGAAGCTGCACGACGCCCCATCTTCAATGCTGAGTGGGATCTTGAACCTCGAGTGGGCTGTCCTTCCTCCAGGCATGATGGAAGCTGCGACGCCAGATGTCGCCGTAGCCACCGCGATCTTGCCCTCGCCTCGAATCTTTGCGAGTAGTGCCTTGTATAGGAAGGTCTTCCCGGTGCCTCCCGGGCCATCGACAAAGAATACACCCCCATCACCGGCATCGACTGTTGCCAGTATCTCGTCGTATGCAAGTCTCTGCTCGGGGTTTAGCGAGGACACTAAAGCAGTGTCGTTCGCGTCAACCTCGATTGTGGACTCCTCGGTGACTTCTCTAGCCTCACCTCCAGTAGTGTCACAGGTCTCGTCGATGTCCGGAAGAGGGAACAATGCTATGTCTTTGCCCATGGACTGTAGCATGCCCCTGATGTCAAGCAACACCATCTGCTCCACTGCCTTTGAGCACATGTGTGATCGGCGGTAGTCATCAGACATCGCCTCTAGGTGCCTATGCCATAGACCGCGCACGTCACCTGGCTCGCAGAATACCAAGATTGTTGCAAAGAGCCTCCTGAGTGAGGCTGGCATCGCGAACTCTGTTGACTCTGTAAGACACTCGTCAAGCGTGTTGTCGGCCTCAATGAGGCCCAATCTCTCGGCAGCCTCACGGAAGCTATCACATAGCACACCGTCCACGATCCGCAGGTCCTCAAAAGATGTCTTGCCTGGCACGTGGTTGAGCAGCACTCGTAGAAAGTACCGCTCCCCCTCGGCCGGATGGGCTGACACGATTCGACCAACTTGGTGCCGCTTTTCTCTCGGCCTCCAGTACTTCTGTCTCTGCCATGTGAAACTTCCCGGGAAGTCCTTGTAAAGGATATCCCGAGCCCACTCGTGCTTCTGATTAGCGAGGAAATACTCCGTCAGCATTGACTTAGATGCATTATCACGGGCGACGACATCGGTCAGGTCCTCTTGCGCTTTGAACGTGACACTATGCATATTAGGGAGATGAAGCGACAACTGTAGGACCGATGGGGAACTCTCAGAAAGGTTGAAGCCGAATATCCTCCACATCGCCTCCGGTGGAGTAACCCATCTCGCATCAATGTACCTTTTAATCTCATCTACAACCCCGTTGCTGTCAGGCTGGTCGATGCTGATTGAAGCTCGATCGTGGCCCTTGTATACGTATTTGTAAAGGTACTTGACGGCCTTGATGCTGGAGCATACCTCAACATTAATGTGACAGTTGAACATCCGCAACAGATAAGGGTTGTAAGGCACCACCCACCTGTTATCTAGCAGATGACGGCGGACCTTAGCACAACGGCCATCATCCCGTCGTCGATAAACCGGGTATGAATCCTTACCTTGTAAGGTGTTCTGGTTGAACGGCCGTGGGTACTTGCACTTGCACTTCAAGTCTTGCATGCACACATTTTTGGGATTTAGATTACCGCATGGGCCGTGCATCATATGCTTCACGACCATGGCATAGAGCTCTGGATACTTATGCTTGTCCGGGAGCTCTGCAGATATGACGCGGTCATACTGCTCTGGCACCACAAGTTTATAATTTGAATTCATGATCAACAGGAAGTGCGCATGGGGGAGGCCCCTCTTCTGAAACTCGACGACATACACATGCGCTACCACAACACCTAGGATGTGCTTCTTGAACAACATCTCTTTCATGGTTTCCAGCTTGGCCCTGAACACGCGTGCGACAAGATCTGGTCGGTCTTGGGGAGTCTGGCCTGGAAGCAGCTCATTCAGTATCTCCTCCCAGCTAGGGTTGCATGTCATAGTCAAAAAGATGTCAGGCTTCCCATACGTCTGCACCAATGCCATGGCGTCCATATGCCTCCGCTTCATGTCTCGGTTGCACCCCTGATGTGTCCCTGGGAGCACGATCCTCTTGCCAACAGCGCTCGCTCGCATCTCCCCAACTGCGATGCTATCCACAAGGCCTTGGTATAGATCGGCACGTATCTGTGGCTGGTGGTCCCTGATCCACTTCAGCCTACAACCCTCAATCTTGATGAACATGTCGACGCCCCATTGCTGGAACAAGCGTGCTCCGTGAAGTATGGGGTTGAATATTGCAGGGCGTGTTTGTAGCCGGTAACAGTAGTAGTCCCTAACAGAGACACACAACCGACTGTTCCCCTCTATGGAAAGATGTGAAAGAAGAAGGTTAGGTACCATATGGGAAGGATAGACAATGTTATTTTTCGCATATAAGCATACCAAATAGGCGAACCTGAATCGTTATCGCGGTTTCCTCTTGGTTGTTGTGCAAGTTCCCAAGGGACATTGTGCTTAGGGATATTTGGATGCCAACCAAGCTCCCCCCTTGGGAAAAAGAGGGGATACGACAGCGGGTCATAGCAACCTTCTGTAGCATGTATACTATGCTTCTCGTTGTTGTCCCCATAGAGTGTAATGCTGCGGTTGAACCTGTTTGCTAGATCGCTTCCCTCGACCCAAATCGCAGCCACCTCAGATGACACCGGTCTGTTATATCTCCGTTGGTCTAGCTTCTGGTCAATGTTGAGGTCTATCCGGTACTCCTCGAGGTTTTCCTTGTGGGCACCCAAACTCCTAAACTGCTGGGAGTAGGGGTTTTCCCTGAGGATGTCCACTAACTTGCTGACAACACGCTGGTCCAATTGCTTGGTGGCCTCCTTGCGATGGCTTAAGTTTGGGTCGTCGTCATAGAAGTACAACTGCAGATGATCAGGACGAGATGTTGGACCGAACGAGTGCACCTTGTGGTACATAGTGCCATGTGCCCGAAACGTGTACACTCCCGACTTCATGTTTGTGTAGTTGTTGTCTAGGTTGACACCAAGGGTAGTGAAGGAGAAGTGCCCGTTGAAGAACCGAACGCTCTCCCGGAAATGCCGAGAGTCTCCATCCGTGCTAGACCATAACCTCATCAGCTCCGGGATAGGCTCCGGTTCAGCCAGCTTAATCTCCCCGTTCCGACAGCAGAAGCCGTCAGTCTCGTACTGGAACTTCTTGGCCTTGCAATGGTCGCAGTTCGCCGCGTGCTTCAGGATGTGCGTGCTGTCTGGGATGTTCGAGTACACATAGTCGAAAGGATCAAGCTCGATAGATCCCGTGTTGGAGTCTACAGGCTCATCGATGTCAGTGTTATCAGCATCGGATCCTGCAAGCATTGTCGAGACATAACATGTCACGATAGGATGCAGAACATAAATCAATAGTATAGAGGGACGAGCAGCGAAAGGCGCCTGGGAGTACCTTGATCGGCAAATAGGTAGTACTCATCATCCATGAGGTCACCGGAAAGTCCATTGTCATCCATGATGCCGCTAAGGAAGGTGTCCATTTCAGCTGCAACATTGTTGAGCTGGTAAGTAATGGTTTAGTGTGAGTGGTCACTGGGAGGGGAGTAAAAGATGAGAGGGTTACCATCGGTTCCAACGGTGTAAGACGGCGTGCTCGATGGAGGGGACGAAGCCGGTGAAGCAGCTCCTGTGGGCGGTGTTTCTGAGCTTGTTGTTGCTCTGTTCACATGTAAGGTACTTGGGTGTGGAGACCTCTGCTTAGCTGCAAAGCTTGCATTACGACGCTCTAGCAACGCTGACCTCTCACCTTCTGCTACGCTTTTCGTGTGCGCTCTTCGTTTTGCGGCACCCCCTTGAATGTTCTTTACCACCATACCTCGTTTGTGAGCTCGCTCGCGAGCCCTACGCCGTGCTCTGGTCTCCTGTTTCTGCTCATGGGCTTGATTCTGGTTGTCGTGTATTCCCTGATCATTGGTTTGTTGCGAGGCATTTATGAGTTCGCCGGGAGCCTCATTATTGTCCAGGGTACGACTAAGGTACTCGCCTGCATGGTTGAGGAGCTGGTAAATACTGGTCCAACGCACATGGACATAACAAGTAGAGTAAAGATGGGAGGATTACCGTCTGATTCGAAGCTGTAACCAGCCTTACTCGCTAACTGGGGGGAAGGAGTTGAAGCGGCGGGGTCTCTGGCATGAGTGGTCGACATCAGGTTGGGCGTAGCTAAGGTAGCTGCATCTGGGCGCGGCATTGCGATGGATTCAGCGCAAGGGATGTTGCGCCTAGCCGCGAGTATTGCGTTGCGTTGAGTTAGCATCTTCTGTTTCTCCTTGGGTGGTATGTTTTGCACACGTGCTCTTCGGCGGGCATTTGTCTCTTGCTTCTCCTCGACCGGCATATTTTGGTAGGACGCCCTTCTGCAGCTATTCCTCTCTTGCTTGTCCTCGACCATCATTTTTTGGTAGTCCGCCCTTCTAAGGGTGTTACTTTTTTGCTTCTCCTCTGGTGTCATCCGTTGCCTGGCTTCTCTTTGACATGCATTCCTCTCCTCGTCTGTTTTCTTCTTCCTAGCTGCTCTGCGGTGTGCATTGATTTTCTCCTTCTCTTCAGGTGTTAATCTATCCCGCCGTGCTATGTATTGTTCTCGCCTTTTCTGTTTTTTATCTGATGTAATGATTGCATTTGAAGCAATGTGTTCAGGATCAGTGTGTGAGGTGTTGAGTCGAACCGCTATATCTGAACCAATATTATGCTGAATGCCGCTCTGTGTTCCTTGAAGTGATACACGTTGATCATAGTAAGTGGCTTCACGAGAGTGACTTCCTGAAGAACCATTTTGTGGACCACTTAGGTTAACAAATGTATAAATGCAAGCTGAAATATTTTCATGTGTAAGGTCGATACCGATTGACGTTTGCACATGTTGTACTGGCTGAAAGGCTGTTAGATTGCCGGCTATGGGAACCATCATAGCCACATGTGTGCGCACATTGTCATCATCATCGGAAGACGAAACACTGTAGTTAGTGGTGTCCGTTTGTTCGCGTATGAAGAAACCAGATGGTGGCCGGGGTGTATTGGTGGGTTGTGATCTTGGTCTCCTCTCATAATCAACAACTGATAAAAATGAAGGTAGGCTAAGCTCTGAAAGCTTATTGAAGACCTTATGTCGAGACATGTGAGTGGCATGCACATACCTCTTTTCCCTTTATCATACAGATGCCCTCTGTCTTGTGACATCTCTATGTCCTATAGAAGCTTTATGTTCTTATTACCTGCATTATTTTGCATTAGAAAAATGATTAGATGCTTACTGTAATGGATGCTTAAGTACGGGAACAAAATGCAAGTAAGTTACTGAAACAATATCATGTGTTCGTGACACTTTCTCCAATAAGCACTCTTCTTTTTCAGATGAAGTTAACGAAGGAGAAAAGGAAAGAGAACACTCATCCATACATGAAAAACTGGATATGGAGCTGCAAGATCTGAAAAAAGGATTTCAGCAAAAGGAGGTACTATTTTTATTTTCTTATGATTGTAATTGTTCATATAGGAATTTACAAGTTGTGTGGCTGGACCTCGACTCTTTGTTCACATGTACCGAATAATCTTCATTCCGCCATCCATTTTATGTTGCCCCTCATTCCCCTCTTTTGATTACACAATTCAGTAGAAACTCTTTTTTTGGTGTATCTTACCAAACTGACCTAATAATTTCAAGCCAAGGACTGTACTGTGCACTCACATATGTACTAAAAATTGTAGATTCAGAAAATGGGAACAAAATACACTTGTGGTATGAGAATTTGAACCGAGAGTTATGTATAAAAATTTCTTCCTTTTACTTGTGGTTACCATTAGAGCCATTGCTTCATTGCCACAAGTGGAGGTAATACATGCCTCTCTATGTCAATCGGGAAAACGCAAATGGTTAGGCTAGTCTGCATGTTTATATACTTGAACCTAGCTTGTTGTATTTTGATTGTTTTTTCCACAAGCTGTGAGCTGCAATGTTGATCATGTTAGTTGGCAGCCGTTTAGGATGGAAGTAACATAATTTATATTACATCATAAATTCCGGTCTGGTGCTGCATTTCAGGTTCAACTTGAGGTGTAGGTGTTGCCATTCTCTCGTAGCGGAGCGAAGAGCACAACCCTGACTGCACAACCCCTTCAAGGATCACTGGTGAATTTGTTCAAGTTTATTTATCTTCTGGGTCATGTTCATTTTTTATCACAGTAGGATTCCGAGCCTGAGGGTATCGTGAGTGTGAGCATTTATAATGGAGTTGCACAATTATCTATCTTCAGAAGTGGAAATATTAGTTATGTGGTCATGAAAATAACTAATGATACCCATGTTTTAGAATAAATCATGACGACAAATATATTACCTTGAAATTTGAGTATGAGTCGCCTCGAATACCTATCTCAACACACTCATGACCAAGTGTGGCGTACACATTGCGAATTACATGATGTTTTGTTCAATACTCTATGTCAGCAAATTATATGATGTATTGATCACTATCCCGATGTCAAAGTTTGTTCTCTATGTCTCAGCTTGTATTGGGCACCAAATACAGATTGGGGGAATAAGTTGTTTGCATTGGGTGTACTTGCTGGAAAGACATCTGAACTTGCCTATTCATCCTTGATTATGAAACATATTAATTCCCAGAATTTAATGGGCGTATTCTTCATTGAAATTTATGATTTTCAGGTAGCTGGTACATAGCTTAAAATCCTGCATCGCTTAAGTATCTTTGTAATGTAGGTAATTTGCTCAGACATCATGAATGCATGAATGCATTTTGTTTTTGTAGGAACCAGCTGAGGATGGTAAACCTAGGGAACTGTGAAGATGGTGGCAGGAGGATGTACCTGCGGCGTCCGGAGATGGGTGCAGCAACAGCCGGCCTGCGGAGGTGGCTGGTTCTGGCGGCCCTGTCGAGCAACACCATGAGACGGGAGCAGAGGTGCTGGTTCCGGCGGCAGCAGAGGCTGCAGCATGAGACGGGAGCAGAGGTTGCTAGTTCCGGCGGCAGCGGAGGCTGCAGCTCGCACATCTGCTGTGAGAGCGATGTGGCCAGACTGGTTCCGGTGGATGTGGCCGGACGGCGACTATACGTCCAGCGAGAGGAGGAACTGGCGTTTCTGGCGACGTGCGTTCAAGGCTCGATGGAGGTCTCACACTTGTTTTTCTGTTTGGTTTGGCTCGAACGTTTTTTTCTTTGGTTTGGGCATGTACGTCTTTTTTGGTCAATGCATGTAGTGGACGTGGTTCGTGGATTGAGTCGCAACTGTTTCTCTTCGGCTGGTGCGTGATCGTGGGCTGAGTTGGCGATGGATGTCGTTTATGGGCCGTGTTAATTAGCGACGGGATGCGGTCGAGGGGTGGTGGGATTGGTCGAACCATCACGACGACTGCATATTGCGCTTTAATAGTAGAGATATAGGTAAAATAGATGGGGCACCTAGATGGCCAGGCACCTTGATTGTTTTGGAAACCGTGGTATATTTAATTTGTTTCCTAACTATTCTTCATGCAAGACTTTCCATGCTTACATTTTATTTTTGTTTTTTAAATATTAGACATGCAAGACTTGCCATATAATAATTTGTATTAATGTTGATTTGTTTTGAACTGTCACGGGTGTCTAATACGTGTATTTTTGTTTCCTAATACGGGTATCTAATACCTACCAATGAAATTATATATATACGCAGATACCTATATATATTTAATAATTTATTTTTGGAACTGTTACATTTTGTTTGTATGTATGTTTCTAATATATATTCAATATATCATATTACTAATGTATGATACCCACGCTATAATATACCCTACGACGATAAGAGTGAAACATACCTCCTATTTATTTACCCAATTTATCGTATACCCTAATGTCCAAATTATACATATATACCTATTAGGTATATATTGGATATACCTATGGTTATACCAAATGGATGTTCGTATGTCTGTTTTTAATGAATTAATTTGCAAGGTATATGGCATTTAAAAAAAATTAAGACCGGGTCATACCCATGGTCTCATATACCTGATATATTGTATTCCTATTGTAAAAAAAACATTTCCACGGATGAGTACAACGTACCTTTTACTAATATATATATGAAAAATGTCTTCATACGCATTAATTTCTTATTTGTGTCTCTCCTATTTCTATTAATAGCTGTCAAATATGGAATGTTGCCATGCGTGGAATTCTCTTTCCTATTTGCTACTACTACATAATTATAGCCTTGCATGCTACTAATGGTTCATATTTATGGTAGTTATTCTGCCATAATTATTTCCAAATCAGTCAATTGTAATGTAATACATGAACATGCATCTAAATGCAATCGAGCGGTCGAAAGGCTAGGAGCCTGGGCACCTAGGTGTCCCAAACTGTCGTCCTATATATATATAGGTAAAACTGTGTCTACCATAGCTTGTCACAGAACTAGTTAAGGGTTGCTAAACTTTTAACGGTTTAAAAGTTATCAAAAAATATAAAATAAATATGGGAGCATCTCTCTAATGTAATAAGATGATCCAACGGAGGGATTGTCAAAATATGCATCTATGTGTCCTCGGCAAAAATAATAAGCATTTCAGCTCACTGCGACATAAATATATACTGAACTATTTGTTTTTTTGTCCAGGACACATACAGTCATATTTTTTTAATCCCTCCGTTGGATCATGTTATATTATAGGTGTGTTGGTTCAGTATTTTTTTCAGAATTTTTGAGAACTTTTGAACCGTTGAAACCCTTAACTAGTTCTGTGGCAAGCACTTGTAGAAAATCCTACTCCTATATATATATATACACACACACACACACACAATTAGCTAGCTATATACAATTGCTCCTAATTGGTGCCTTCGGAGCCAGTGGCATTAGCCTAATTGGTGCCTTCGGAGCACGATGACAATTGGAAGTGGTTCATGAGGGCGGTAGCGGCTAATAGTATTCTCCTTTGGGATCTATGACCTGGTCGAGCATCCCGCTATTTCCTCTTGAATTGCTTCTATGCGCTCCTCTGCTAGGAGCTGCTCCCGCACCTCTCTGAACTGTTAAGAAGGAGATCAATATGCATATGTATTAGTTATGTGACAAGATATCGATAATGGTGTAAAATTTGTGAATAGTGTTCTGACAAACGTACCCAGTGCTGTCTTTGAGATCTGCTCCTTTCGAACGCCATCATGCGAATGTTCTCGCAAACGTAGTATGCACACAGATTATTCCCCGTCGCCTGCTTCAGGGCCTTTACGAGAATGGAATTTGATCAGATAATAATTAATCAAGCATGATAATTAAAGAGATGGCTGCTAGTTAGCTAGTACTACTTAATTACTTACCTTGGGTCGATACCATTTCAGCTTTCGTTTCCATTGGCCTGGAGTGACGCTGATGAACTTTGCCCAAGCCCTGCCCGCCGACAAAGAAAATGAATAAAGGGGTTATTAAATAGTTCATATCAGGAAATGACGAACTAAATAGGACGAGATATAGTTAATAATGATTGAAATTACCTATTGACTATCCCAAACAAGATGGTGTAGTCACTTGCTTTTTTAAGTAGTGAGTCCAGTATTTCAACTGTTCCTTCATCAACTTTAATGATTAACAAGATCCAGTGAAATCTGCATGCACACACGTTTACATGTATTAATTAAGCGGGCATATGTAAGAAAAAACATGTAGCTAGCTAGTAGGCAAAACAGAATTTGTAGTACAAGACAGTGTGACTCACTCGAAGTTGTAAGGAAGTAGTATATCTTCATTGTATTTGAGGCGGTTGAAGAACTCTAGCATGCTTTCCTCTACACTTTTTTCATAATATGCATCGAATTTCCATGTGTATTCATTAATGGTATTTGGGTCAATGAACCCAATGCCATAGCGTCCACCTTTTTTCATTTCATACATCTTCATCCTGCATAATACCACAGAAAAGAATATAGTGAGGATAATTACAGGTAATGATTGATCAAAATGATCACTACAGCTAGCTTGAGACTTAAATTACAGAAAGAAATCACTTACAGACAATAGCAACTGACGATAGATTTATCGAGTGCGTCTTGATTGTATAACTGAAATAGTTTTGAATACTCAATGGACACAGCTTTCTCATGGAAGTAATGATCCTTCTTGACATTCACCATGAGGGACTCTCGATTGGAAATCTTGGTAATGTCCATGTACCATTGATGCAATTCATACATTCTCGTTGGGAGCTTCTTGACCTCGTCTGGCTCGACCAAAGGTTGGCCCCGGACATATTTCCGTTTTATTTCCTCCTCTCTAAGCAGAGACATGGGCTCGATATCGAGGAGTTATCCAACAGTGATCATGAGCCTTTCAGCCTGCTCAATATGCTCCTCGGTTATTACCACATCGCCCAGCCCGGGAACGTTAACGGTTTGCCCACAATAATATTGGGCGCGCCTACTCTCATGTGTTGTTGGCACAACAAGCGGGGGGATTGATTGCACCGCCTGTTCTCCCAGCTGGGGAACGGTTTTACCGCTCCTTTTGCCAACTGATTTTCTCGAGCTCGAGCCCGCCACTTTCTGTAGATGTGCTCGATTAAACTTCCTGAGGTGGCGCTCATAGTCTGTGTCAACAGGCTTGGGAGCTGGTGGTCTAGCCATACGAATGAAGTGGTCAATCTTTTCCTCAAGCACTTTCTCCCTTGGCGGCGGTGACGGTTTCGGTGCAAAATGGGCTTCCACCTCGGCCTTCGATATGGCTGCATTTTCCTCGGACTTGTCGTAAGGCCTCTGCGGAAGAGGCGCGAGGTTGCTTGGACCATATTGAAATCGCTTGCTCCGCCTGTACCTCTAGTACTACCTCGACTTGTACCGCTATGCACCATAGCTGAGGCGGCTCTCTTCCGTGATTGCTGAGGCAGCGGAGACGGCTGACGTGGCTGAGTTGGACGAGGAGGAGTGGCCTGAAGCTGTGCCAGACTTGGAGGAGGAATGGCCTGACGCTTTGCCGGACTTGGAGGAGGAGGAGTGGCCTGAAGCTGTGCCGGACTTGGAGGAGGAGTGGCCTGATGCTTTGCCGGACTTGGAGGAGGAGGAGTGGCCTCACGCGTTGGTGGACTTGGAGGAGCGGGAGTCTGCTGACTCGGTGGCGGACTTCGACAAGGAGTTGGCTGACGCGGTGTCGGTGGCCTTCGAAAGATGATGCAATCCTTTCTTCATAGGATGATACGATGGTTGGCCTCTTCCAGTGTGTGCTCCTCGTCACCTCCAGGAATGTCAGGCTCTAGCCCCGAATATTGGTCCACCACCTCATCAACCAAGACATGAGCATAGCCCGCTGGAATCGGGTTGCAATGGAAGGTTGCCTCGGGGGGATTTGTAAAAGCAACGGCGTCCGCCACCTTCATGGATATGTTCTTCATTTTGAAGTGTAGCTCGCAGTTAGTGTTCTCCATGATGTCATCCACGGGGTATCTATCCAGCATTGCGTCACCCGGGGCGGAACCCACACTGCTTCTCGGCATGGATGGGACGGTGCTATCCAATGCTGGATCATCCGCTAGCTGCTGCAGTTGCTGAGACCCCCTTTGCTGGCTAAGTGAGTCAATCTGCTCCTGCTGCCGCTGGAATTTGACTGCCAAGTCCGTGTGCGCTGATTCTAGGCCTTGAAGGCGTTCATAATCCAGCTTCCACTGCTCCTCCTCCATCTTCCTCTTCTTCTCCTCCGCAATCTTCTTTCTCGCACGGGTTCTGTAGTCGGCGTTCCAGTCCGAAAACCCCTCATACCACGGAATAGCGCCCTTGCCTCGTGTTCTTCCCGGGTGTTCAGGATTTCCCAGGGCGCGCGTAAGCTCGTCTTCTCTCTGTTGGGCTGGAACACCCCCGATCGAGCCTCTTCTATTGCAACAAGTAGCTTATCTTCGGCTCCGTCCAAACATGTCTTCTTCGAAACTTTGCCTGTCTTCGGGTCCAACTCCCCCCCCCATGTGCATAGAACCAAGTCCTGCACCTGGGGGGCAGCTCAATATTTCTGGAGTGAAACCTGCATCCTCCATCTCTTTCTCAGACTTATCCCACTTAGGCCTTGCCACCGCGTAGCCACCTGGCCCCAGCTTATGGAACTTATCCTTTTTTGTGGCATTGGCCTTGTTTATTCTCGACCATTCCTTAGATAATTCTGATTCCTTGAATTTCACAAAATCATCCCAATGAGCACTTTGCTTCTCTAGTGTTCCCTTGAATACTGGAGTCTTCTTACCTTCCTTGACGTACTAGTCCCATACACGATTTTTGTGGTTGTTGAATGCAACCGCCATCTTCCTAAGAGCAGCGTCCTTGATTTTCTCCACATCCGCATCTGTGAAATGATCTGGTAGGGTGAAATGTTCCATGAGCGTTTCCCAAAGCAGAAGTTTTTGTCTGTCGTCGACAAAAGTAAGATCTGGACGTGGCTTTGCTGGCTCTCTCCATTCTTGAAGGGAGATCGGGAGTTGGTCCTTCACAAGAACTTCGCACTGACGAATGAACTAATGGTTCGCCATTAGGTTTGATGGCCTCGATATTGTACTTTACGCCTTCCTTCAACTTTTTGTTTGGGCCTCGTACTATCCTGCTGCCTGAAGATTTGCTCGATCCGGATGGCTGAAAGAAGAAAGATAAATTCGTTAATATATATCTTCAAGTCATTAAAAACATGTGATGATCACCAGATGCCTGCTTATATAAATATACCTCACCGGTCTTTGTTGTTTCATGATCAACATTTTCTTCATCATGTTCATAGTTCATGACTTCATCAATTCGGTCGTCGCGATCGAATATCATATCACCCGCCCTGGTGTTGTTTAGATATTCGGAGCCGTCATAATCTTCTTCATTCTGATCATCATCTGGCCCGCGAGGATTGCGTATGATATTGAACAGGGCCTCTTCTCCCTCTCTTCCGGTATTGTCCACCATAGGTTTTATTTAACTAATCCAAAAGAAATATATTCAAATTACAATGCATGGATGCAATCAATTAATAAGGAAAAACTGAATCAATCATAGTACATAATAAGCATCATCGAATATAATCTCGAATACGTCGTCTCTAATAATAGATATAATCTCGAATACATCGTCTCGAATAATATATATAATCTCGAATATTATATATCAAATACATCACTAGCTAGCTAATAAAGATCGAATACTAGAGAGTAATCTAGGCCACTCGCGGTTCCTGAGGCGCCGACGGTGGACAACCAAAGTGAAGGAACCATCACTGGATCATAGCTCGGGTGATCTCCCGAAAGAACCTGCCAGGTATTGGAGAACCTGACGTCCATAGAAACCATGTAGCGATGGACGTGCTCGTCCTCCTCCCTGACACGGCGACGTACCACCTCCGGCGGGGCCGGCTCCCTCCGCACCAAAAGTGGCGCACGCGAACGCCACCAAAGGAGATCAGGGTCGATGACGGGACCCGGGGCCGGGTTCCTCACCAAGCGTCGCGCTACTAAAGCTAGCACCTCCCAGTGCCAGCCCGGCGGAGCCCAGTCCCGCACATGGGTCCTCTGAAGCAGGACGTCGTCGCGAACTGGTCGACGGCGAGGATTCGGGCCGGGCATCGTCGACAACAAATACTATATGCCGCAAAAGTAAAGTAACATTTTTTAAATGATGCATTGTGATTTCATATATGCAAATTCTAAATTTTATAACTAAAACTAACATTTCTAATATTTCTATAACTAAAACTAACATTTCTAATATTTCTATAACTAAAACTAACATTTCTAATATTTCTATAACTAAACAACATTTCTATATAACTAACATTTCTAATATTTCTATAACTAAAAAACATTTCTATATAACTAACATTTCTAATATTTCTATAACTAAAAACAGAAAAATTGTTAACATTTCTATAACAATGTGTGTGTGTGTGTGTGTATGTGTGTGTGGACATGGCGGCCGGGGCAGGAGCTCACCGGCGAGGCGCGGCGACGGGAGGCGGCGACGGGGACGGAGACGGGCGGTGACGACGGGGACGGGGACGGGCCGGGCGGGGACGACGGGAGGACGGGGCGCGGCGCGGCGACGGGGTGGGCCGGGCGGGGACGACGGGAGGACGGGGCGGGGCGCGGCGACGGGGCGCGGCGCGGCGCGGCGACTGGGACGGGGGCGGGCCGGGCGGGGACGACGGAAGGACGGGGCGGGTCGCGGCAACGGGGACGGGGACGGGCCGGGTGGCGGCGACGGGGCATAGGAGAAAGAAGCATTGGGAGAGATGAGAAACTGAATTTTTTTGAAGTGTTTTCTTATATAGAACCCACCTTTAGTACCGGTTGGAGCCACCAACCGATACTAAAGGTCTGTTTTGGCCAGGCGAAGCGGCGGGAACCGCAACCCCTTTAGTACCTGGTCGTGGCGCCAACCAGTACTAAAGGCCCCCCTTTAGTACCAGTTGGAGCCACGACCTGGTACTAAAGGGTGTGCGCTGCCAGGCGAGGGGCACAGAAGTTTAGTCCCACCTTGCTAGCCGAGGGGCACTCGCACCTGCTTATAAGCCCCGCCGTCGCCGTTGTCTCGAGCTCCTCTCTAAAGCAGGCCTTCTGGGCCTACCTCTGCTGTGATGCCCTGTTGGGCCTACTGGGCTAGCGGGCCTGCATCCTGGCCCAACTAGAATTTGGGTTTCTAGTCGTATGCAGGCCACTGTGGCCCAATAGGTGGGCTTTTTTTCATTTAGTATTTTTTTCTTTTTTTCTTTTCTGCTTTATTTATTTTGTTTAATTTATTTTTAGTTGTTTTTGCTGTATTTTGAGTTTTTTTGTGAATATTCTTGCTTTAGGTACAAAAAATTACAAACTTTCTGTTAGTGCCGGTAGTTTTCAAATTTGAATAGTTTAAATTTTGAATTATTTGAATTTTGTGTGAATCACTAGTTTGTGAATAACTTAACTTTGAAAATAGATTTTTCAGTGATTCTTTTTCTTATGTTTAATATTAGTGTGTTTTATCATTATATTCAATTTGGTAATGCTTAGGTCATTTAAAAAATGAAATGCCTTTGTAACGGATGAGTTTTCGTCCGAAACCCTGATACTTCGAAAGAGATTGTCCATTTTATACACGAAGTGCATCCAGTTTTTGTGGTAACCCTCTCTACTTTTTTGCACATGCTATGTTGGTGAAATTATGATACCATGCCAACTTTCAATCTTTTCTGAGTTCCTTTGAAATGCTTTTCAATTTCAGGGTCATTTAGCTGAAAAAATCAGTAAATGCATGAAAGAATTTGTTTGCACATAAAATTTCTTCGCGTTTCAAATGCCAAAACACATAACTACCCTAACTATTACAGAAATTCCCTCCTGGGTGTGAAACACAGAAGAAAGTGATGATAGTAAAGTCGATCACATCCTAGATCTTTGTGTGTGAAACTTTTTCTTCGCGTGTGTCCCTTTGCGCCGTAGCCATGGAAAATCTTCATCATTTAACTGGATGCTCCGGTCAATATTTGTTGGGTTTCGTAGTAATTTCAAAAACTTTCCTACGCACACGTAGATCATGTGATGCATAGCAACGAGGGGAGAGTGTTGTCTACGTACCCAACGCAGACCGACTGCGGAAGCGATGACACGACGTAGAGGAAGTAGTCGTACGTCTTCACGATCCAACCGATCAAGCACGAAACTACGGCACCTCCGAGTTCGAGCACACGTTCAGCTCGATGACGATCCCCGGACTCCGATCCAGCAAAGTGTCGGGGAAGAGTTCCGTCAGCACGACGGCGTGGTGACGATCTTGATGAACTACAGCAGCAGGGCTTCGCCTAAACTCCGCTACAGTATTATCGAGGTATATGGTGGCAGGGGGCACCGCACACGGCTAAGGAATAGATCACGTGGATCAACTTGTTGTGTCTTTGGTGCTAGCCCTGCCCCTCTATTTATATGTTGAGCCCCGGGGTCGAAACTTGGAGCAAAAGTCTCCTCAAAGTCGGTTTTGCCCGAAATGCAAGAGTCCCACTCGGACTCCAGGACCAAACGCCACAATCCTTGGCGTCTGGCCCAGACGCCATGGGCCTGGGCGTCTGGCCCAGGGCCAGACGCCAGGGTCTCCAGCGTTTGGCCCCCTGGCCTCCGCAAAACTCCTTTTTGCACCGATCTAAAGCCTCATGGGCTTGACCCCTTGGCCTAACCATATCATCCAATATATGAATCTTTACGTCTCGACCATTTCGAGACTCCTCGTCATGTCCCCGATCTCATCCGGGACTCCGAACTCCTTCGGTTCATCAAAACATGTAAACTCATAATATAACTGTCATCGTAACCTTAAGCGTGCGGACCCTACGGGTTCGAGAACAATGTAGACATGACCGAGACACGTCTCCGGTCAATAACCAATAGCGGGACCTGGATGCCCATATTGGCTCCTACATATTCTACGAAGATCTTTATCGGTCAGACCGCATAACAACATATGCTGTTCCCTTTGTCATCGGTATGTTACTTGCCCGAGATTCGATCGTCGGTATCCAATACCTAGTTCAATCTCATTACTGGAAAGTCTCTTTACTCGTTCCGTAATACATCATCTCACAACTAAAATATTAGTTGCAGTGCTTGCAAGGCTTATGTGATGTGCATTACCGAGAGGGCCCAGAGATACCTCTCCGACAATCGGAGTGACAAATCCTAATCTCGAAATACGCCAACCCAACATCTACTTTTGGAGACACCTGTAATGCTCCTTTATAATCACCCAGTTACGTTGTGACGTTTGGTAGCACCCAAAGTGTTCCTCCGGCAAACGGGAGTTGCATAATCTCATAGTCATAGGAACATGTATAAGTCATGAAGAAAGCAATAGCAACATACTAAACGATCAGGTGCTAAGCTAATGGAATGGGTCATGTCAATCAGATCATTCAACTAATGATGTGATCTCGTTACTCAAATAACAACTCATTGTTCATGGTCAGGAAACATAACCATCTTTGATTAACGAGCTAGTCAAGTAGAGGCATACTAGTGACACTCTGGTTGTCTATGTATTCACACATGTATTATGTTTCCGGTTAATACAATTCTAGCATGAATAATAAACATTCATCATGAAATAAGGAAATAAATAATAACTTTATTATTGCCTCTAGGGCATATTTCCTTCAGTCTCCCACTTGCACTAGAGTCAATAATCTAGATCACATCACCATGTGATTAACATCGATAGTTCACATCATCATGTGATTAACACCCATAGTTCACATCGTCATGTGACCAACACCCAAAGGGTTTACTAGATTCGGTAATCTAGTTCACATCGCTATGTGATTAACACCCAAAGAGTACTAAGGTGTGATCATGTTTTGCTTGTGAGAGAATCTTAGTCAACGGGCCTGCCAAATTCAGATCCGTATGTATTTTGCAAAATTCTATGTCTACAATGCTCTGCACGGAGCTACTCTAGCTAATTGCTCCCACTTTCAATATGTATCCAGATTGAGACTTAGAATCATCTGGATCAGTGTCAAAAACTTGCATCGACGTAACCGTTTACGACGAACCCTTTTGTCACGTCCATAATTGAGAAACATATCCTTATTTTACTAAGGATAATTCTGACCACTGTCCAGTGATCTACTCCTAGATCACTATTGTACTCCCTTGCCAAATCAGTGCAGGGTATACAATAGATCTGGTATACAACATGACATACTTTATAGAACCTATGGCCAAGGCATAGGGAATGACTTTCATTCTCTTTCTATCTTCTGCCGTGGTCGGGCTTTGAGTCTTACTCAACTTCACACCTTGTAATACAGGCAAGAACTCTTTCTTTGACCGCTCCATTTTGAACTACTTCAAAATATTGTCAAGGTATGTACTCATTGAAAAAACTTATCAAACGTCTTGATCTATCTCTATAGATCTTGAAGCTCAATATGTAAGCAGCTTCACCGAAGTCTTTCTTTGAAAAATTCCTTTCAAACACTCCTTTATGCTTTACAGAATAATTCTACATTATTTCCGATCAACAATATGTCAATCACATATACTTATCAGAAATGTTGTAGTGCTCCCACTCACTTTTCTTGTAAATACAGGCTTCACCGCAAGTCTGTATAAAACTATATGCTTTGATCAACTCATCAAAGCGTATATTCCAACTCCGAGATGCTTGCACCAGTCCATAGATGGATCGCTGGAGCTTGCACATTTTGTTAGCACCTTTCGGATTTGACAAAACCTTCTAGTTGCATCGTATACAACTCTTCTTTATTAAATCCATTAAGGAATTTAGTTTTGTTTATCCATTTGCCAGATTTCATAAAATGCGGCAATTGCTAACATGATTCGGACAGACTTTAAGCATAGATACGAGTGAGAATCTCTCATCGTAGTCAACACCTTGAACTTGTCGAAAACCTTTTTGCGACAATTTTAGCTTTGTAGATAGTAACACTACTATCAGCGTCTGTCTTCCTCTTGAAGATCCATTTATTTTCTATGGCTTGCCGATCATCGGGCAAATCCATCAAAGTCCATACTTTGTTCTCATACATGGATCATATCTCAGATTTCATGGCCTCAAACCATTTTGCGGAATCTGGGCTCATCATCGCTTCCTCATAGTTCGCAAGTTCGTCATGGTCTAGTAACATGACTTCCAGAACAGGATTACCGTACCACTCTGGTGCGGATCTCACTCTGGTTTACCTACGAGATTCGGTAGTAACTTGATCTGAAGTTACATGATCATCATCATTAGCTTCCTCACTAATTGGTGTAGTAGTCACAGGAAAAGATTTCTGTGATGAACTACTTTCCAATAAGGGAGAAGGTACAATTACCTTATCAAGTTCTACTTTCCTCCCACTCACTTCTTTCGAGAGAAACTCCTTCTCTAGAAAGGATCCATTTTTAGCAACGAATATCTTGCCTTCGGATCTGTGATAGAAGGTGTACCCAACAATTTCCTTTGGGTATTCTATGAAGACGCACTTCTCCGATTTAGGTTCGAGCTTATCAGGATGAAACTTTTTCACATAAGCATCGCAGCCCCAAACTTTAAGAAATGACAACTTTGGTTTCTTGCTAAACCACAGTTCATATAGTGTCATCTCAACGGATTTAGATGGTGCCCTATTTAACGTGAATGCAGCTGTCTCTAATGCATGATCCCAAAACGATATTGGTAAATCGGTAAGAAACATCATAGATTGTACTATATCCAATAAAGTACGGTTATGACGTTCGGACACACCATTATGATGTGGTGTTCCAGGTGGCATGTATTTGTGAAACTATTCCACATTGTTTTAATTGAAGACCAAACTCGTAACTCAAATATTTGTCTCCGCGATCAGATCGTAGAAACCTTATTTTCTTGTCACGATGATTTTTCACTTCACTCTGAAATTCTTTGAACTTTTCAAATGTTTCAGACTTATGTTTCATCAAGTAGATATACTCATATCTGCTCAAATCATCTGTGAAGATCAGAAAATAATGATACTTGTCGCGAGCCTCAATATTCATCGGACCACATACATCAGTATGTATGATATCCAACAAATCTTGTTGCTCGCTCCATTGTTCCGAAGAACAGAGTCTTAGTCATCTTGCCCATGAGGCATGGTTCGCAAGCATTAAGTGATTCATAATCAAGTGATTCCAAAATTCCATCAGCATGGAGTTTCTTCATGCGCTTTACACCAATATGACTTAAACGGCAGTGCCACAAATAAGTTGCACTATCATTATTAACTTTGCATCTTTTGGTTTCAATATTATGAATATGTGTATCACCACGATCGAGATCCAATGAACCATTTTCATTGGGTGTGTAACCATATAAGGTTTTATTCATGTAAACAGAATAACAATTTATTTTATAACTTTAAATGAATAACCGTATCGCAATAAACATGATCAAATCATATTCATGCTCAACGCAAACGCCAAATAACATTTATTTAGGTCAACACTAATCCCGAAAGTATAGGGAGTGTGCGATGATGATCATATCAATCTTGAAACTACTTTCAACACACATCGTCACTTCACCCTTAACTAGTTTCTGTTTATTCTGCAACTCCCGTTTCGAGTTACTACTCTTAGCAACTGAACCAGTACCAAATACCGAGGGGTTGCTATAAACACTAGTAAAGTACACATCAATAACATGTATATCAAATATACCTTTGTTCATTTTGCCATCCTTCTTATCCGCCAAATACTTGGGGTAGTTCTGCTTCCAGTAACCAGTCCCTTTGTAGTAGAAGCACTTAGTCTCAGGATTAGGTCCAGACTTGGGATTCTTCACTTGAGCAGCAACTTGCTTGCCGTTCTTCTTGAAGTTCCCTTCTATCCCTTTGCCCTTTTCTTGAAACTAGTGGCCTTGTTAACCATCAACACTTGATGTTCTTTCTTGATTTCTACCTTCATCGATTTCATCATCATGAAAAACTCGGGAATCATTTTCTTCATCCCTTGCATACTATAGTTCATCACGAAGTTCTACTAACTTGGTGATGGTGACTAGAGAATTCTGTCAATCACTATCTTATCTGGAAGATTAACTCCCACTTGATTCAAGCGATTGTAGTACCCAGACAATCTGAGCACATGCTCACTAGTTGAGCGATTCTCCTCCATCTTTTAGCTATAGAACTTGTTGGAGACTTCATATCTCTCAACTCGGGTATTTGCTTGAAATATTAACTTCAACTCCTGGAACATCTCATATGGTCCATGACGTTCAAAACGTCTTTGAAGTCCCGATTCTAAGCCATAAGCATGGTGCACAAAACTATCAAGTAGTCATCATATTGAGCTAGCCAAACGTTCATAACGTCTGCATCTGCTCCTGCAATAGGTCTGTCACCTAGCGGTGCATTAAGGACATAATTCTTCTGTGCAGCAATGAGGATAAACCTCAGATCACGGATCCAATCCGCATCATTGCTACTAACATTTTTCAACACAATTTTCTCTAGGAACATATGAAAATAAACATATGAAAGCAACAACGCGAGCTATTGATCTACAACATAATTTGCAAAATACTACCAGGACTAAGTTCATGATAAATTTAAGTTCAATTAATCATATTATTTAAGAACTCCCACTTAGATAGACATCCCTCTAATCCTCTAAGTGATTACGTGATCCAAATCAACTAAACCATGACCGATCATCACGTGAGATGGAGTAGTTTTCAATGGTGAACATCGTTATGTTGATCATATCTACTATATGATTCACGCTCGACCTTTTCGGTCTCCGTGTTCCGAGGCCATATCTGCATATGCTAGGCTCGTCAAGTTTAACCTGAGTATTCTGCATGTGCAAAACTGGCTTGCACCCGTTGTAGATGGACGTAGAGCTTATCACACCCGATCATCACGTGGTGTCTGGGCACGACGAACTTTGGCAACGGTGCATACTCAGGGAGAACACTTCTTGATAATTTAGTGAGAGATCATCTTATAATGCTACCGTCAATCAAAGGAAGATAAGATATAAAAAGATAAACATCACATGCAATCAATATAAGTGATATGATATGGTCATCATCATCTTGTGCTTGTGATCTCCATCTCCGAAGCACCGTCATGATCACCATCGTCACCGGCGCGACACCTTGATCTCCATCGTAGCATCGTTGTCGTCTCGCCAATCTTATGCTTCCACGACTATCACTACCGTTTAGTAATAAAGTAAAGCATTACATCGCGATTGCATTGCATACAATAAAGCGACAACCATATGGCTCCTGCCAGTTGCCGATAACTCGGTTACAAAACATGATCATCTCATACAATAAAATTCAGCATCATGCCTTGACCATATCACATCACAACATGCCCTGCAAAAACAAGTTAGACGTCCTCTACTTTGTTGTTGCATGTTTTACGTGGCTGCTACGGGCTTAAGTAAGAACCAATCTCACCTACGCATCAAAACCATAACGATAGTTTGTCAAATAGACTCCATTTTAACCTTCTCAAGGACCGGGCGTAGCCATACTCGGTTCAACTAAAGTTGGAGAGACAGTCGCCCGCAAGCCATCTATGTGCAAAGCACGTCGAGGGAACCGGTCTCGCGTAAGCGTACGCGTAAGGTTGGTCCGGGTCGTCTCGTCCAACAATACCGCCGAACCAAAGTATGACATGCTGGTAGGCAGTATGACTTGTATCGTCCACAACTCACTTGTGTTCTACTCGTGCATATAACATCAACATAAAAAACCTAGGCTCGGATGCCACTGTTGGGTTTCGTAGTAATTTCAAAAAATTTCCTACGCACACGCAGATCATGTGATGCATAGCAACGAGGGGAGAGTGTTGTCTACGTACCCAACGCAGACCGACTGCGGAAGCGATGACACGACGTAGAGGAAGTAGTCGTACGTCTTCACGATCCAACCGATCAAGCACCGAAACTACGGCACCTCCGAGTTCGAGCACACGTTCAGCTCGATGACGATCCCCGGACTCCGATCCAGCAAAGTGTCGGGGAAGAGTTCCGTCAGCACGACGGCGTGGTGACGATCTTGATGAACTACAGCAGCAGGGCTTCGCCTAAACTCCGCTACAGTATTATCGAGGTATATGGTGGCAGGGGGCACCGCACACGGCTAAGGAATAGATCACGTGGATCAACTTGTTGTGTCTTTGGTGCTAGCCCTGCCCCTCTATTTATATGTTGAGCCCCGGGGTCGAAACTTGGAGCAAAAGCCTCCTCAAAGTCGGTTTTGCCCGAAAGGCAAGAGTCCCACTCGGACTCCAGGACCAAACGCCACAATCCTTGGCGTCTGGCCCAGACGCCATGGGCCTCGGCGTCTGGCCCAGGGCCAGACGCCAGGGTCTCCGGTGTTTGGCCCCCTGGCCTCCGCAAAACTCCTTTTTGCACCGATCTAAAGCCTCATGGGCTTGACCCCTTGGCCTAACCATATCATCCAATATATGAATCTTTACGTCTCGACCATTTCGAGACTCCTCGTCATGTCCCCGATCTCATCCGGGACTCCGAACTCCTTCGGTTCATCAAAACATGTAAACTCATAATATAACTGTCATCGTAACCTTAAGCGTGCGGACCCTACGGGTTCGAGAACAATGTAGACATGACCGAGACACGTCTCCGGTCAATAACCAATAGCGGGACCTGGATGCCCATATTGGCTCCTACATATTCTACGAAGATCTTTATCGGTCAGACCGCATAACAACATATGCTGTTCCCTTTGTCATCGGTATGTTACTTGCCCGAGATTCGATCGTCGGTATCCAATACCTAGTTCAATCTCGTTACTGGAAAGTCTCTTTACTCGTTCCGTAATACATCATCTCACAACTAACATATTAGTTGCAGTGCTTGCAAGGCTTATGTGATGTGCATTACCGAGAGGGCCCAGAGATACCTCTCCGACAATCGGAGTGACAAATCCTAATCTCGAAATACGCCAACCCAACATCTACTTTTGGAGACACCTGTAATGCTCCTTTATAATCACCCAGTTACGTTGTGACGTTTGGTAGCACCCAAAGTGTTCCTCCAGCAAACGGGAGTTGCATAATCTCATAGTCATAGGAACATGTATAAGTCATGAAGAAAGCAATAGCAACATACTAAACGATCAGGTGCTAAGCTAATGGAATGGGTCATGTCAATCAGATCATTCAACTAATGATGTGATCTCGTTACTCAAATAACAACTCATTGTTCATGGTCAGGAAACATAACCATCTTTGATTAACGAGCTAGTCAAGTAGAGGCATACTAGTGACACTCTGGTTGTCTATGTATTCACACATGTATTATGTTTCCGGTTAATACAATTCTAGCATGAATAATAAACATTCATCATGAAATAAGGAAATAAATAATAACTTTATTATTGCCTCTAGGGCATATTTCCTTCAATATTCACTGTGAATGGAGCAATTTCATCAAACTTTTCATAATCTTCTGGCATGCCGGTCTTGTCATCCACTCCCACGATGTTTCTCTTCCCAGACAGAACTATGTGGCACTTTGGCTCATCGTATGATGCATTTGCTTCCTTATCTTTTCTTTTTCTCGGGTTGGTAGACATATCCTTCACATAGAAAACCTGTGCCACATCATTAGCTAGGACGAATGGTTCATCTGCATACGCAAGATTGTTGAGATCCACTGTTGTCATTCCGTACTGCGGGTCTTCCGTTACCCCGCCTCGTGTCATATTGACCCATTTGCACCGAAACAAAGGGACCTTCAAACAAAGTCCATAGTCAAGTTCCCATATCTCCTCTATGTAACCATAATATGTTTCCTTTCCCGTCTTGGTTTCTGCATCAAAGCGGACACCACTATTTTGGTTGGTGCTCTTCTTATCTTGGGCGATCATGTAAAATGTATTACCATTTATCTCGTACCCTTTGAAAGTCATTATATTCGAAGATGGTAACTGGGACAGCGAGTACAGGTCATCTTCAATAGAGGCATCATGCATGGTACGTGTCTGCAACCAGCCGGCGAAACTCCTAGTTTGTTCACATGTAATCTAGTCATCAGACCGCTCCGGGTGTTTGGAGCGTAGAAAATTCTTGTGTTTGTCCATATACGGAGCCACCAAGGCAGAATTCTGCAGAACTGTGTAGTGTGCTTCAGTTAGAAAATGTCCGTCCATACATATTATTTGATCCCCTCCTAGCGTGCCTTTTCCATCCAGTCTGCCCTTATGCCGCGATTCAGGAACACCAATCGGCTTAAGGTCAGGAATAAAGTCAATACAAAACTCAATGACCTCCTCATTTCCATGGCCCTTGGAGATGCTTCCTTCTGGCCTAGCACGGTTATGGACATATTTCTTTAAGACTCCCATGAACCTCTCAAAGGGGAAGATATTGTGTAGAAATACAGGACCCAAAATGTTAATCTCTTCGCATAGGTGAATTAGGACGTGCGTCATGATGTTGAAGAAGGATGGTGGGAACACCAACTCGAAACTGACAAGACATTGCACCAAATCATTCTCTAACCTTGGTATGATTTCTGGATCGATTACCTTCTGAGAGATTGCATTGAGGAATGCACATAGCTTCATAATGGCTAATCGAACGTTTTCCGGTAGAAGCCCCCTCAATGCAACCGGAAGCAGTTGCGTCATAATCAGGTGGCAGTCATGAGACTTTAGGTTCTGGAACTTTTTCTCTGCCATGTTTATTATTCCCTTTATATTCGACGAGAAGCCAGATGGTACCTTAATATTGAGCAGGCATTCAAAAAAGATTTCCTTCTCTTCTTTGGTAAGAGCATAGCTGGCATGACCCTGATGTATGTCGTCTTTTCCATGCATACGTTGCTGGTCCTCCCATGACTCAGGTGTATCTTTTGTCTTCCCATACACGCCCAATAAGCCAAGCAAGGTCATGCAAAGATTCTTCGTCACGTGCATCACGTCGATTGCGGAGCGGACCTCTAGGTCTTTCCAATAGGGCAGGTCCCAAAATATAGATTTCTTCTTCCACATGGGTGCGCGTCCGTCAGCGTCATTCAGAACAGGTTTTCCGCCAGGACGCTTTCCAAAGACTACCTTCAAATCATTGACCATATCATGTACATCAGCACCAGTACGGTGGCGAGGCTTCGTCCGGTGATCCGCCTCACCTTTGAAATGTTTGCCTTTCTTTCTTACGGCATGCCTGCTCGGAAGAAATCGACGATGTCCCAGGTACACATTCTTCTTACAATTAGCCAAATATATACTGTCGGTATCGTCCAAACAATGTGTGCATGCGCGGTATCCCTTGTTTGTCTGTCCTAAAAGGTTACTGAGAGCAGGCCAATCATTGATGGTCACGAACAGCAATGCCTTTAGGTCAAATTCTTCCCCCATGTGCTCATCCCACGCACGTACACCTGTTCCATTCCAAAACGGCTGTAAGAGTTCTTCAACTAATGGCCTTAATTAGTTACACATCAATATCGTTGCCGGGTTGCGTAGGGCCTTGGATGAGCACTGGCATCATAAAGAACTTCCGCTTCATGCACAACCAAGGAGGAAGGTTATACAAACATAGAGTCACAGGCTAGGTGCTATGGTTGCTGCTCTGCTCCCCAAAAGGATTAATGCCATCTGCGCTTAGACCAAACCATACGTTCCTTGCGTCATCTGCAAACTCCTTCCCGTACTTTCTCTCAATTTTTCTCCACTGTGACCCATTGTAACACCCTCGATGCGACCATATCTCCCACGTGTCGAGGCACGACTTAGAGGCATAATCGCATTGAAGGCATATGTCGCAAGTGAGGTAATCTTCACACAACCCATGTAATATAATAAGGAAAGAGATACATAGTTGGCTTACAATCGCCACTTCACCCAAATACATGAATAAAGTATTACATCAACCAGATACAATCAAGGTCCGACTACGGAACCAAAATAAAAGAAGAACCCCAAATGCGACACAGGTCCCCGATCGACCCCAACTGGGCTCCACTACTGATCAACTAGAACGAAACAACACAAAGGACAAGATCTTCATCGAGCTCCTCCTAAGCTTGGTTGCGTCATCTGCACGGTTCAACGGCACCTGCAAGCTGGTTTGGAAGTATCTGTGAGCCACGGGGACTCAGCAATCTCGCACCCTCGCGATCAAGACTATTTAAGCTTATGGGTAAGGTAAAGGTATGAGGTGGAGCTGCAGCAAGCGACTAGCATATATGGTGGCTAACATACGCCAATGAGAGCGAGAAGAGAAGGCAAAGCACGGTCGATAAAAGTATGATCAGGAAGTGATCCTAGAACAACCTACGTCAAGCATAACTCCAACACCGTGTTCACTTCCCGGACTCCACCGGAAAGAGACCATCACGGTAACACACGCTGTTGATTCATTTTAATTAAGGTCGACTTCAGGTTTTCTACAACCGGACGTTAACAAATTCCCATCTGCCCATAACCGCGGGCACGGCTTTCGAAAGTTCAAATCCCTGCAGGGGTGTCCCAACTTAGCCCATCACAAGCTCTCATGGTCAACGAAGGAATAGACCTCCTCCCGAGACATTCCGATCAGACTCGGTATCCCGGTACAACAAGACATTCCGACAGGGTAAAACTAAACCAGCAACACCGCCCGAATGTGCCGACAAATCCCGATAGGAGCTGCACATATCTTTTTCTCAGGGCACACTCAGATGAGCTATCCATACAACTAAAACCAAACCTCGAGTTTCCCCGAGGGGGCGCTGTACAGGACTCTAGTTCAGACCAACACGCAGAGGAGCACTGGCCCGGGGAGGTTAGAATAAAGATGACCCTTGAGTCTGCAGAACCCAAGGGAAGGTGGTAGGTTGTTAGTGCAAATGGTTAAACCAATGTTGGGCATTGCTGGAAGAGCTTTACTTAAGGCGAACTGTCAAGGGGTTCCCATTATAGCCCAACCGCGTAAGGAACGCAAAACCGGGAACATAACACCGATATGACGGAAACTAGGGCGGCAAGAGTGGAACAAAACACCAGGCATAAGGCCGAGCCTTCCACCCTTTTACCAAGTATATAGATGCATTAATTAAATAAGATATATTGTGATATCCCAACAAGTAAACATGTTCCAACAAGGAACAACATATCCATGTTCCAACAAGGAACAAAACTTCAATCTTCACCTGCAACTAACAACGCTATGAGAGGCGCTGAGCAAAGCGGTAACATAGCCAAACAACGGTTTGCTGGGACAAGGTGGGTTAGAGGCTTGGTTCAACAATATAGGAGGCATGATAAGCAAGTGGTAGGTATCGTAGCATAGGCATAGCAAAATAGCGAGCAACTAGCAAGCAAAGATAGAAGTGATTTCGAGGGTATGATCATCTTGCCTGAAATCCCGCAAGGAAGAAGAACGAGTCCATGAAGAAGACAAACGGCCGTAGACGAATGGGTCCTCACGAACACAACGTTATTGGAACCAACCCGAAGAAGCAACACCGGAAAAGGAAGCACACACATAGTAAACAAACCACACATGAACATGGTATGATATGCGGGATGCGGTATGCGATGCATATGCAAGATTGGACAAGGAATGCATGAACGTGGCCTCAACTTGTACAACCAAGTGTGCCACTGGAAAGATGAGGTGATTTCGGTTGAAATCGATATAAAGATCACCGGAATCGGAGTTACGGTTTGGAAATGGCAAGCGATTCAAATATGACACCGGTCTGCGATTAACAGCAAGTAGTCATCTAAATGCAATGAGATGAACATGCTACAGCACTACAACATGGCATCAAAATACATGGCAGGGAAGCATTCAAGATGCTTAACAAAAGTCTAACACTGAGCTATGGCCAAATCATCCATTAGGAGGTTCAAACAAGCATGGCAAAAACGCAAATGGTAAACAGATCTCAGACTTAGTGAAATTAACACTTGCCTGGAATTTCAGATCATATAGCCCTTTTCGGAGCAACAAAACAACATGCTACAGGACCTGAACATGGCAAAGTAAAATATGGCATGGAGCTACTCAAATAGCTTAACAAAAGTCCCTTAGTGACCTTGAGCCAAAAGGGATCAGAAAATATACTAACAAGCACACGAACATAACAAAAACATAATCAGTTTTCAGACTTAGTGAAAACTGACACATGCTGAAATATAACTCAAGTAGGCATGTTTACGAGCTCGATGCACTCACTACGGTGCAAGTCATGGCAAGACAAGCGAACATCCATTAAGAAGGCACAAAATACAAGCTAGACATGGCAAGAACAATGACATAGCATGCACGGATCAATTACAACATCATCGGCAAAATTGCAAACAAGTTGACAATCTGCCCAGATTCACAAAGTAGCAAAAGTAGAGCTCGATTGACTCAAGCTAGGGTGCTCCATAATTGCAAACAAAGACATAGATGGATAGAGTACTACAATATTAACAAAACTCCTTTACTGATCATCCTCAAAAGAGGCACGGATCACTAGGAAACGACATGAACATATGGCATCATGAGATAAACAGATCCAGGACTTGGTGAAATTGCTAACTCCCTCAGAACAGAATTACCAAGTGCCTCACTTTGCAAGCTTGCACTAGACACCACACACATCACAAAAATACATGGGTTGCACCTCTGGAAAGATGACAAACCCTTAACAAAACATATGTAGAGCATCAGGGCATATCATGCACCCATTAATCATGGCAAAAATGACAAATGTCTAAGATGGAGTAGCAAATCTGACAATTAACTCAAGTAGCCCTCTTCTAACAGCATTTCGGGCATCAAGATGAACTCAAATGAAAATGATGCAATGGAATGAAATGATGCACTCTCTGAGGCGAACATTTTAATATGCTATATGCATGAATTGGAGCTACGGATGCAAAGTTACGAGGCCATGAATAGGGGCACTTGGATCTGGGAATTTCGGGACTTGGTAAAAATTATACCCTCTGGAAACTGGACGGGGTGATGCGGGACGAGGAGATCCGGGCTTGGGCGGCGTGTTTGGTTGACGGAACTGGTGGATCTGGTCCACCCGACCAGATCCGGCCGGAATCTCGCCGGAGAAGAGCACGAAGTTCGCCGGAGTTGGTGGATCCGGCCGGGAGGTGGAGCGCGGCGGCCGGAGTCGGCCCTTGGCGCGGTCGACGGCGAGGACAGGCGGAGAGGCGGCGACGAACGCGGCGGGGTCGGCCGGGCGACGGGGCGCGGGCTGCCGGCGCAATGCGGAGGCGCCGGACGGCGAAGGAGGCTGGCGGCGGAGAAGCGGCACGGCGAGGCGGATGGTGGCACGGCGAGCGCGGTAGGCGGCGGGGTGCGGGACCCGGTCGGGCGACGGGAGGGCCGGCCGCGGGCTTCCGCGGGCTGCGCGGCGGGGAACGGCGGGATGCCACGTGGCAGGCATGGGTTGGCGCGGAGGTGGCGGCGTGCACTGTCCGGCACGAAGCGGACGTGTCCGGTCGCGCAGATGTGCGGGGAGCTAGGGTTAGGGTGCGAATGACCCGGGATTTTCGGGGAAGAGACATTTTTATAGGTAGGAGGAGCTAGGAGAGTCCAAATGAGGTGCGGTTTTCGGCCACGCGATCGTGATCGAACGCTCTAGATGATGGAGCAAAGTTAGGTGGGTTTTGGGCTAAATTGGAGGGGTGTTGGGCTGCAACACACACGAGGCCTTTTCAGTCCCTTGGTTAACCGTTGGAGTATCAAACGAAGTCCAAATGACACGAAACTTGACAGGCGGTCTACGGTAGTAAACCAAGGCCGCATGACAAGTCTCGGTCCAATCCAAAAATGTTTAATACCCACACATGAAAAGGAGGTAGAAAGAGCCACCGGAGGAGAACGAAGCGCCGGAATGCAAAACGGACAACGGGGAAAATGCTCGGATGCATGAGACGAACACGTATGCAAATGAAATGCACATGATGACATGACATGCAATGCATGACACGCAAGCAAATGACAAGGCAACAAAAGTGAATAACTGGCGGACACCTGGCACATCGGTCACGGGGCGTTACAACACTCCTCCACTACGAGAGGATCTCGTCCCGAGATCTAGAATGGCACCGGAGGAAAAACGGAAGAGAAAGAGAAGAGGTAAAACTAAGTTGCTTCCTTGACAAACGAGTGAAACCTAAGAACCTTGAGAGGTTGAACAAATTCGAGAAAAGAATACAACAAAGGTGAACAAAGTCGAAAACACTCCGTTAGAAAAGAGAGACAAAGAACATTGCGAAAACCTTGAGGATGAAGGGAAGACATATATTGAAAAACACTTCGGTTACGGAAGGGGATCAGGGAAGACCAAAATCGGGCAGTACTCCAGTTGAAAAGAGATGCAAGGCTTGATAAGGCGAAAAGAACTTGAACAAAGGGGCACAACACTCCGGTTAAATAGACAATCATGAAAAGAACATAATCTTTGATGAAGCGAGATGATGGTTGAAGAAAGCAACATCACAATGCCTCCGGAACAAAAGAATAGAAGATAGATAATTGAAATAGGAGAAATGAGGAGAAAATGCCAACTTCTGCCAAAAGAGCTTGAGAAGGCATCCTTAGGAGAAGGGTCGAACGGAGTTGTTGGAAAAACCAACAACGAAAGGATAAGCTTGATATGGTCTTATGGCATACATCTCAAATTATGAGGTGACAACCTGCCACTCACGGGAAGAAGAATTGGATTGTTATGAACGAGGAGACGAGAAACTTATTTCACCGGGAGGCTAAATGAAGATCTTGGATCATTTATAAGCACCAAAATTAGCAACAATCCTTAGGGATGGCTTTAGGTGAAATATAAACCAATATAATTCCAATGAAGAGATTGATGGATTTAAAATACCTCATTCTTAACAACGTGTGAATCATGAAACATGAACTCAAATTATCAAGAATGACATAATACCACCTCAAACGATACGGTAGAAAGAAATTGCACTCCAGATAGCAATAAGAAGAAAAACTTGAGCTCCTTAGAAAAGAATCTCGATGAAAACTTTGAGAAGGAATTAAATCCTTGAAGAACCATCATGTAGAACCTTCATGAAGAACTCCGGTAAACAAAAGAATGATCAAACGTAAAGAAAGGGTAGTTGAAAACACAAGGTGGAGCCTTGTAAAGATTTAGATAGATCTCCGTGATGAACTAATCGAAAAAGGTTGGAACTCCGGGAAAAGAGAAGATGAACAATTTAGATCAAGAATTTTTGATGAACCTTCGGAATAAAGAATAGATCACTTGGATGAAACAAGAATAATAATTACATTATGCTTATCCTTCATCAATTAAATTGATGACAATCAACGTATTTGACATATTTCTTATTCTCGTAGAAAAGATTAAGAGAGATATAACATAAACTTGAGAACATCTTCAACGAACCACCGTAAGAATTGAAACAATGAATAAATTGATAAGATAAATGAAGGAAGAAGAATTTGGGCGAACCACCATAAGAATTGAAAAAGAATGATTAAAATATGAAGAAACACCGGGAAGAATTATGAAATGAACGAAGATACTTGAGAGAATTTAGATACAAGTGAATATAATAGATCATGGACCGATTAGAGATCACTTGAACGCTGCACCGGTAAGATCGGAGAATGATAACTGAAAGCTGAGAATGAATAAACCTGACTTGATGGACTCCGGATAACAAAGTGAGAAGACTCTTAAATTTCTCCGGAAGGGTGAAAAGAACACTCACAATCGAAACAATTATGAGAGGATGGCAACAAGCTAGAATCACGAATCTTGAAGAGAATGGAGCAAGATTAAAGAGAAACTCTTCTTCAGTCTTCAAAATCTGAGAATTACGACGGGAAACCCCACCAAGAATTGTTGAGGCACTCCGTAATGAAGAAGATTGGAAAAGTTGAACCAACGATGAAAAGGTTTTGACAGATCTTGGAGAAAAACATATGACTGATGCTGAATCATTCTTACATCAAACTTCGAAAAGAATTTAGGATAACTCCAGGAAAATAAGAAGAGTCAGGTAAGATCCTGGGAAAAGACCTGTGGGTTAGGGCCCACTCAAGAGAAACACCGTTGAAATGATTTAAAAGAGAGGTTGCACCGGTTGAATTAAAAGGCTTGAATGAGATAACATCCTCGAAAGATCTTGAACGAATGCAGAGTGGAAAACATGAATCTTTGAGATATCTTGAGCACTCCGGAACAAATGAATAGCGAGAAGTGAATGATTAAGAATTGCACCGGCATGAGAAAGCATTGAAACGAGGAAAGGATATGATCAAACAAAGCTTGACTTGGTTCCACCGGAGAATAAAAAATGAGTGATGAGAGACGAACTTGAAGCTCCGTTAGAATCTTCATGAGAATCACCGGATAAGAACATTAACGGAAAAGAATGGAGAGACTTCTCATCAAAAACAAGATAGTTGATTAAGAAATCTAAGTCCTTGAAGAAACAAGGGTGGGTGGGCAGGAAAAAACAAAGGCAACTTGGAGACGGATGAAACAAAAACCGTTGAGAAGAAGTGATAATTGATCTTGCGGTTGTTGAAATGATCGGATCCACTTGAAGAGAAGCACACCGGTTAAAAAGGATTGACATGGCAATCTCGATGATCGAGAAGGATTAGTATTCACATCAGGAGTATGAGAACACCGCTTAGGAAAGGTATGGAATCAACATTTGACTTCGAAGCAACTCGAATACCACAACTCAAAACAAAACAAAGGATTGGCTTGCAGAATAAGCCGGAACAAACATATGATAGAGATTTCGTCCGAAGTTTTCGTGGTGGGGCCTACACGGGCTCGATCGTACAGCACCATCATGTACAAGGCAGTGCACATGACATACGAAGCGTCCCCGAGTCGGCATAGCCAAGGACTCTTTAAGACACAACGAGACCACTGTAAAACCGACCGTGAATAGGCGGACCACTAGACGTCGAACCCCAATTTCATATCATACATCTGTCGGAAAGATATCCTAAGAGCTACTTGAATTCCCACTTATGAAACTCCCGAAATTTTCCGGTTATGCAATCAGGTGTTGGGGATACAGGGGAAGCATAATATCTCACCCAAACTAGCAAATCCTACATCCAGCTGTATCCATCCTTCAACACATAACCAAGAAACCTTCGGAAATCATCTACCTCAACCTTCGAAAAGCATCCGTTATACAAGTTATGGCGATACTCCCGAACTCCCGCCCCAGTACTGGGTGGCGTCGAGGTTATCTCACCAACGAACTGCATAAAAGAGATTTTCGATGTCGGCGTACTAAACTCAGGTATTCCAGAACTGCAACGATAAAATTATGACGACAACACCTCAGAGCTCAACTCCCCGGGACACTTCCACAAAACCCCTGACAGGAGGCACCAAGACAATGTTCTCATCATAAAACCATCGGAACGATTCCAAGATACCCGCGTGATCCTAAAATTTTTTTAGTGAAATTTGAGAAGAGAAGAGTCAAAACTCTACGTCAGGATGCCTTACCAGAGCGATGAGGAGACTGGGAAGTAAAAAGAATTCCTAAACTCTCCGATATATAATTCCTAAATGACTCAAAACATTTTTCTAGACACAACTCGGCCGCTAAAAACGATCAACCAGTGGGGGCTCCTAAGGTCGGGGAAGGCTCTGATTACCAACTTACAACACCCTCGATGCGACTATATCTCCCACGTGTCGAGGCACGACTTAGAGGCATAATCGCATTGAAGGCAATGTCGCAAGTGAGGTAATCTTCACACAACCCATGTAATACATAAGGAAAGAGATACATAGTTGGCTTACAATCGCCACTTCACACAAATACATGAATAAAGCATTACATCAACCAGATACAATCAAGGTCCGACTACGGTACCAAAATAAAAGAAGAACCCCAAATGCGACACAGGTCCCCGATCGACCCCAACTGGGCTCCACTACTGATCAACTAGAACAAAACAACACAAAGGACAAGATCTTCATCGAGCTCCTCCTGAGCTTGGTTGCGTCATCTGCACGGTCTCATCGGCACCTGCAAGCTGGTTTTGGAAGTATCTGTGAGCACGGGGACTCAGCAATCTCGCACCCTCGCGATCAAGACTATTTAAGCTTATGGGTAAGGTAAAGGTATGAGGTGGAGCTGCAGCAAGCGACTAGCATATATGGTGGCTAACATACGCAAATGAGAGCGAGAAGAGAAGGCAAAGCACGGTCGATAAAAGTATGATCAAGAAGTGATCCTAGAACAACCTACGTCAAGCATAACTCCAACACCGTGTTCACTTCCCGGACTCCGCCGGAAAGAGACCATCACGGTTACACACGCGGTTGATTCATTTTAATTAAGGTCAACTTCAGGTTTTCTACAACCGGACGTTAACAAATTCCCATCTGCCCATAACCGCGGGCACGGCTTTCGAAAGTTCAAATCCCTGCAGGGGTGTCCCAACTTAGCCCATCACAAGCTCTCACGGTCAACGAAGGAATAGACCTCCTCCCGAGACATTCCGATCAGACTCGGTATCCCGGTACAACAAGACATTTCGACAGGGTAAAACTAAACCAGCAACACCGCCCGAATGTGCCGACAAATCCCGATAGGAGCTGCACATATCTCTTTCTCAGGGCACACTCAGATGAGCATCCTACAGTAAAACCAAACCTCGAGTTTCCCCGAGGTGGCCCTGCATGGCTCTAGTTCGGACCAACACTCAGAGGAGCACTGGCCCGGGGGGGGTTAAAATAAAGATGACCCTTGAGTCTGCAGAACCCAAGGGAAAGAAAGGCTAGGTGGCGAATGGTAAAACCAATGTTGGGCATTGCTGGAAGAGCTTTACTTAAGGCGAACTGTCAAGGGGTTCCCATTATAGCCCAACCGCGTAAGGAACGCAAAATCCGGGAACATAACACCGATATGACGGAAACTAGGGCGGCAAGAGTGGAACAAAACACCAGGCATAAGGCCGAGCCTTCCACCCTTTACCAAGTATATAGATGCATTAATTAAATAAGATATATTGTGATATCCCAACAAGTAAACATGTTCCAACAAGGAACAACATCTCCATGTTCCAACAAGGAACAAAACTTCAATCTTCACCTGCAACTAACAACGCTATAAGAGGGGCTGAGCAAAGCGGTAACATAGCCAAACAACGGTTTGCTAGGACAAGGTGGGTTAGAGGCTTGGTTCAACAATATAGGAGGCATGATAAGCAAGTGGTAGGTATCGCAGCATAGGCATAGCAAAAGAGCGAGCAACTAGCAAGCAAAGATAGAAGTGATTTCGAGGGTATGATCATCTTGCCTGAAATCCCGCAAGGAAGAAGAACGAGTCCATGAAGAAGACAAATGGACGTAGACGAACGGGTCCTCACAAACACGACGTTATCGGAACCAACCCGAAGAAGCAACACCGGAAAAGAAGCACACAACATAGTAAACAACCAACACATGAACATGGTATGATATGCGGGATGCGGTATGCGATGCATATGCATGATTGGACAAGGAATGCATGAACCTGGCCTCAACTTGGAAATCCAAGTGTGCCACTGGAAAGATGAGGTGATTTCGGTTGAAATCGATATAAAGATCACCGGAATCGGAGTTACGGTTTGGAAATGGCAAGCGATTCAAATATGACACCGGTCTGCGATTAACAGCAAGTAGTCATCTAAATGCAATGAGATGAACATGCTACAGCACTACAACATGGCATCAAAATACATGGCAGGGAAGCATTCAAGATGCTTAACAAAAGTCTAACACTGAGCTACGGCCAAATCATCCATTAGGAGGTTCAAACAAGCATGGCAAAAATGCAAATGGTAAACAGATCTCAGACTTAGTAAAATTAACACTTGCCTGGAATTTCAGATCATATAGCCCTCTTCGGAGCAACAAAACAACATGCTACAGGACCTGAACATGGAAAAGTAAAACATGGCATGGAGCTACTCAAATAGCTTAACAAAAGTCCCTTAGTGACCTTGAGCCAAAAGGGATCAGAAAATATACTAACAAGCACACGAACATAACAAAAACATAATCAGTTTTCAGACTTAGTGAAAACTGACACATGCTGAAATATAACTCAAGTAGGCATGTTTACGAGCTCGATGCACTCACTACGGTGCAAGTCATGGCAAGACAAGCGAACATCCATTAAGAAGGCACAAAATGCAAGCTAGACATGGCAAGAACAATGACATAGCATGCATGGATCAATTACAACATCATCGGCAAAATTGCAAACAAGTTGACAATCTGCCCAGATTCACAAAGTAGCAAAAGTAGAGCTCGATTGACTCAAGCTAGGGTGCTCCATAATTGCAAACAAAGACATGGATGGATAGAGTACTACAATATTAACAAAACTCCTTTACTGATCATCCTCAAAAGAGGCACGGATCACTAGGAAACGACATGAACATATGGCATCATGAGATAAACAGATCCAGGACTTAGTGAAATTGCTAACTCCCTGAGAACAGAATTACCAAGTGCCTCACTTTGCAAGCTTGCACTAGACACCACACACATCACAAAAATACATGGGTTGCACCTCTGGAAAGATGACAAACCCTTAACAAAACATATGTAGAGCATCAGGGCATATCATGCACCCATTAATCATGGCAAAAATGACAAATGTCTAAGATGGAGTAGCAAATCTGACAATTAACTCAAGTAGCCCTCTTCTAACAGCATTTCGGGCATCAAGATGAACTCAAATGAAAATGATGCAATGGAATGAAATGATATACTCTCTGAGACGAACATTTTGATATGCTATATGCATGAATTGGAGCTATGGATGCAAAGTTACGAGGCCATAAACAGGGGCACTTGGATCTGGGAATTTTGGGACTTAGTAAAAATTATACCCTTTGGAAACTGGACGGGGTGATGCGGGACGAGGAGATTCGGGCTCGGGCGCCGTGTTTGGTTGACGGAACTGGTGGATCTGGTCCACCCGACCAGATCCGGCCGGAATCTCGCCGGAGAAGAGCATGAAGTTCGCCGGAGTTGGTGGATCCGGCCGGGAGGTGGAGCGCGGCGGCCGGAGTCGGCCCCTGGCGCGGTCGACGGTGAGGACAGGCGGAGAGGCGGCGACGAACGGGCGGCGGGGTTGGCTGGGCGACGGGGCGCGGGCTGCTGGCGCGAGGCGGAGGCGCTGGACGGCGACGGCGGCTGGCGGCGAAGAAGCGGCACGGCGAGGCGGACGGTGGCACGGCGAGTGCGGTAGGCGGCGGGGTGCGGGACCCGGTCGGGCGACGGGGAGGGCCGGCCGCGGGCTTCCGCGGACCGCGGCGGCGGGGAACGGCGGGATGCCACATGGCAGGCGCGGGTTGGCGCGGAGGTGGCGGCGCGGACTGTCCGGCACGAAGCGGACGTGTCCGGTCGCGCAGATGTGCGGGGAGCTAGGGTTAGGGTGCGAATGACCCGGGATTTTCGGGGAAGAGACATTTTTATAGGTAGGAGGAGCTAGGAGAGTCCAAATGAGGTGCGGTTTTCGGCCACGCGATCATGATCGAACGCTCTAGATGATGGAGCAGAGTTAGGTGGGTTTTGGGCCAAATTGGAGGGGTGTTGGGCTGCAACACACACGAGGCCTTTTCGGTCCCTCGGTTAACCGTTGGAGTATCAAACGAAGTCCAAATGGCACGAAACTTGACAGGCGGTTGTGACGCCCCCGATTCAATCGTACACTAATCATGCACGCAAATGTGTACGATCAAGATCAGGGACTCACGGGAAGATATCACAACACAACTCTACAAATAACATAAGTCATACAAGCATCATAATACAAGCCAGGGGCCTCGAGGGCTCGAATACAAGTGCTCGATCATAGACGAGTCAGCGGAAGCAACAATATCTGAGTACAGACATAAGTTAAACAAGTTGCCTTAAGAAGGCTAGCACAAACTGGGATACAGATCGAAAGAGGCGCAGGCCTCCTGCCTGGGATCCTCCTAAACTACTCCAGGTCGTCGTCAGCGGGCAGCACGTAGTAGTAGGCACCTCCGGTGTAGTAGGGGTCGTCGTCGACGGTGGCGTCTGGCTCCTGGACTCCAGCATCTGGTTGCGACAACCAGAAAGAAGGAAAGGGGAAAAGGGGGGAGAAAGCAACCGTGAGTACTCATCCAAAGTACTCGCAAGCAAGGAACTACACTACATATGCATGGGTATATGTGTAAGGAGGCCATATCAGTGGACTGAACTGCAGAATGCCAGAATAAGAGGGGGATAGCTAGTCTTATCGAAGACTACGCTTCTGGTCACCTTCGTCTTGCAACAGGCAGAAGAGGGTAGATCGAAGTCCTCCAAGTAGCATCTCCAAGTAACATCTCATAGCATAATCCTACCCGGCGATCCCCTCCTCATATCCCTGAGGTAGAGCGACCACCGGTTGTATCTGGCACTTGGAAGGGTGTGTTTTATTAAGTATCCGGTTCTAGTTGTCATAAGGTCAAGGTACAACTCCAAGTCGTCCTGTTACCGAAGATCACGGCTATTCGAATAGATTAACTTCCCTGCAGGGGTGCACCACATAGCCCAACACGCTTGATCCCATTTGGCCGGACACACTTTCCTGGGTCATGCCCGGCCTCGGAAGATCAACACGTCGCAGCCCCACCTAGGCAAAACAGAGAGGCCAGCACGCCGGTCTAAACCTAAGCGCACAGGGGTCTGGGCCCATCGCCCATGAGCACACCTGCACGTTGCGAGGGCGGCCGAAAGCAGACCTAGCCTAGTGGCGTTCCAGTCCAATTCGGCGCGCGCCGCTCCGTCGCTGACGTCTGAAGTGCTTCGGCTGATACCACGACGTCGGGATACCCATAACTACTCCCACGTAGATGGTTAGTGCGTATAGGCTCGTAGCCAGACTCAGATCAAATACCAAGATCTCGTTAAGCGTGTTAAGTGTCCGCGAACGCCGAACAGGGCCAGGCCCACCTCTCTCCTAGGCGGTCTCAACCTGCCCTGTCGCTCCGCCACAAAGATCCACACAGAGGGCCGTCGGGACAAAGGTCCTTTCAGCCCCCAATCCGTGAATCACTCGCGGGTACTCTTCGAGCTGACCCGACTTTAGTCACCATCTGTATAGTATGTATGTATGTATAGTATATACCCGTGATCACCTCCCGAGTGATCACGGCCCAATAGTATAGCAAGGCAGACTGACAAGAATGTAGGGCCAATGATGATAAACTAGCATCCTATACTAAGCATTTAGGATTGCAGGTAAGGTATCAACAGGTGTAGCAACAATGTCAGGCTATGCATCAGAATAGGATCAACGGAAAGCAGTAACATGCTACACTACTCTAATGCAAGCAGTATAGAGAAGAATAGGCGATATCTGGTGATCAAGGGGGGGGGCTTGCCTGGTTGCTCTGGCAAGAGAGAGGGGTCGTCAACTCCGTAGTCGAATTGGGCAGCAGCAGCGTCGGTCTCGTAGTCTACCGGAGAGAAGAGGGGGAAGAAACAATGAATACCAAGTAAACAGATGCATATCGATGCATGACATGTCAAGAAGCGATGCTAGGCGTGCCCTAACGTGGTATAAGGTGGTACTGGTCAAGGGGGAATCATCCGGGAAAGTATTCCCGGTGTTTCGTGTTTTCGGGCAGAGGAGCCGGAGGGGGAAAGTTGCGGGTTCGATAGGTTAGGGGGTGTGGTGGACGAACGGACTGCGTATCCGGAATCGTCTCGTTGTTCTGAGCAACTTTCATGTTGAAAATATTTTAATCCGAGTTACGGATTAAAAGATATGATTTTTAAAAGATTTTAATAATTTTGGAATTTAATTATTTATTTAATTAATTCGAAAAAAGGTATTTATGACGTCAGCATGATGTCATGCTGACGTCAGCAGTCAACAGGGGTTGACTGAGTCAACCCCTGACATGTGGGTCCAGTGGGACCCACCTGTCATTCTCTATTTAGGTTAATTAGGGTTTAGGTTAATCTAATTACAGTTTAATTAATCTTAACTAGTTAATTAATTTAATTAAACCGGATTAATTAACTTAATTAATTAATTAATTAATTAATAATTTTATTAAATCATTTTAATTTTATTAATTATATTTATTGTTTTATTTATTTATTATTTTATTTTTATTTTTTATTTTTTATTTATTTTATTTTTTTAACGTTCTGGGGCGGGGCCCCCTAGTCAGTGGCCCGGGGGCCTTAGCGGGCACAGGGCGGTGCGGGTGCGGGTGCGAGCCCGACTGGGCACTGGGCACCCGTGCCCGAGGGCACCGCAGCGAGGGCGCGAGGCCCAGCTGCGTCGGCGGCCTCGCCCGACAGCGGCAGGGGGCGGGGAGCAGGGAAGGCCCCGGACGGCGACGGCCCTGGCGGGCGCGGCCAGGAGCCGCGGGAAGGAGGCGGTGGTGGCCGGGCGGTGCGTCGGGGCGGACGAAGCGAGGTCGGGGCGAGGTGGTGGGGGTTCAGGGGAGGAGGAGGAGCGAGGGAGGCCGGTGGCCACGGCGAGGGACACGGCGCCGGCCAAGAATGGGCGCAGGGCGCTGGGCGGAGGCGTCGAGGGCTCGGGGCGGCCGGCGTGGTACGGCGCCGTGAGGCCAGGCGGGGACGGCCGGAGCCGGCGATGGGGGGCTCCAGGCGACGGCGTCGTTCGGGAGGGGGAGAGGGGAGCGACGGGGGGGGGGGGGAGAGCTCACGGGGAGGGACGCGTAGGGTCTAGGAGGCAGGCGCGGTGAGGCTTAGAGGCGACCGGCGAGGAGGGAGTCGGGAAGGCGGCCGCCGGCGTCGGGGAGGGGGGGGGTCCGGTGAGGCGGCGGCGGTCTCCTCTGGATCCCGATCCAGATCGGGCGAGAGGAGGGGGGGCGAGTGGGTGGAGTGGGGTGCCGGTGGGGAGTGGGGGGGGAGGTGAGTGGATAAGGGAGGGGAAGTGGGGGCCGACCTGGGCCGGCCTGGTTGGCCCGATGGCCAGCTGGGCCGCGGTCCAGCAGGGGGGGGGGCTTCCCTCCTTTTTTTTCTGGTTTTCTGTTTTTCTTTCCTTTTGTATTTTCTTTTATTATTTCTTTTCTGTTTAAATCATTTAATCCATTTAGCCATTTTATAAAAATATGTCTGTTGCGCTATAATTACCTTTGTAATATTCGTCAACCACCGAACAATTTTATTTTAAATTTTTGAAAACTTTTATTGTTTTCATCAATTTGAATTTTGAATTTGAACGGTTTCGAATTATTGCGAGGATAGCAACAATAATCGGGATGACGTGCCATGATTAGCATGGGATTACTGTAGCAAGATTATCCGGGCGTTACAAATCTCCTCCACTACAAGAAATCTCGTCCCGAGATTTTAGGAGGTAGAAGGAAACAGTGCGGGGTATTCATCACGCAGGCGATCCTCGCGTTCCCAGGTGGCTTCGTCTTCAGAGTGATTCGACCATTGGACCTTCAGGAACTTGATCGCCTTCTGGCGTGTGCGGCGTTCAGCTTGGTCGAGAATGCGGACCGGATGCTCTTTATAGGAGAGGTCCTGTTGCAATTCGAGCACTTCATGATCCACAGCTCGGATTGGGTCCTTGAAGCAACGGCGGAGTTGTGACACATGGAACACATCGTGAACCTGAGAAAGGTTCGACGGAAGCTCCAGTTGATATGCCACTTTTCCACGCCTTTCCAGAATAGTGAATGGGCCAATATAGCGAGGAGCTAGCTTGCCCTTGATCCCGAAGCGGTGAGCACCCTTCATTGGTGTAACGCGAAGATAGGCCTTTTCGCCAGGTTGATAGACCATGTCTTTATGATGACGGTCATACTGACTCTTCTGACGTGACTGAGCAGTCTTGAGATTCTCGCGAATAATGCGGACTTGTTCTTCGGCATGTTGGATAATATCCGGACCGAAGAGTGGACGTTCCCCAGTTTCTGACCAGTTCAGAGGGGTTCGGCACTTTCGTCCATATAACACTTCGAAGGGGGCCATCTTCAGACTAGCTTGATAGCTATTATTATAAGAGAACTCAGCATACGGAAGAGATTCCTCCCATTTCTTGCCGAAGGAAATAACACAAGCTCGAAGCATGTCTTCGAGAACTTGGTTGACACGTTCAACTTGCCCTTGTGACTGAGGATGAAAAGCAGTGCTGAAAGACAGATGAGTGCCCATAGCTTCTTGGAAACTTGCCCAGAATCTTGAAGTGAATAAACTGCCACGGTCTGAACTGATAACCAATGGAATACCGTGAAGCGAGACAATTCTGGTCATGTAGAGGTTTGCCAGCTGACTAGCAGTGATCGTTTCCTTGACAGCCAGAAAATGTGCAACTTTAGAAAGTCGGTCAATGACGACAAGAATAGCATCATTGCCTTTCTGCGATTTGGGGAATCCAGTAACGAAGTCCATCTCGACATGGTCCCATTTCCATTCCGGAATAGATATAGGTTGCAGAGTTCCAGCAGGCCTTTGATGTTCTGCTTTGATACGACGGCAAACGTCACATTCAGCAACATAACGAGCAATGTCTTGCTTCATGTTAGACCACCAGAATCTCTGGCGGATGTCTTGATACATCTTCGTACTACCAGGATGGATACAAAGAGGCGTATCATGAGCTTCTTTCATAACCTCCTGGGTCATATTCAGGTTTTCCTTCTTACACGGCACCACTAGGCGGCCTTTGAAGTACAAGGCGCCATCATCAGCAATAGTGAAGGATGAGGAACCTCCTTCTTTGAGGTCTTGCTTAATCTTGTAGACTTCAGAGTCAAATCCCTGCATTGTCTTTATGGTGCCCACGAGATCGGGTTCAACAGCCAGGGTATAGAGGGAACCCTGGGAAACAACACGGAGATTCATCTTGCGGAACTCCGGGGGAGGGGGAGCGAGTGCACCCGGAGGAACAATATGGAGGTTTAGCTTTCTGAATTCTTCAACAAGTGAGGGCTGAACTTTGTGAACCTGGAGGTGGTTGCAGTAAGACTTGCGGCTCAAGGCATCAGCCATTACATTAGCCTTGCCTGGGGTATAGGAAATACCCAAATCAAAGTCTGCAACAGTCTCCATCCATCTCTGCTGACGGAGGTTCAGGTCTGGCTGAGTAAATAGATACTTCAGACTTTGGTGGTCAGTGAAGATCTCGCAACGATTACCGAGTAGGTAATGTCGCCACTGTTTTAGTGCATGAATGACAGCAGCAAGTTCGAGGTCGTGAACTGGGTAGTTCTCTTCGTGAGGGCGCAATTGCCGAGAGGCATAAGCAACCACTTTGCGCTCTTGCATTAGGACACAGCCTAATCCTTGACGGGAAGCGTCGCAGTAAATGACGAAGTCCTTCTTAGTATCAGGTGGAGCTAGTACTGGGGCAGAAGTCAACTTGTCTTTGAGTGCCTGGAAGCTTTCCTGACATTTGTCTGTCCACTGGAACTTGACGCCCTTATGCAATAGGTTAGTCAGAGGCCTGGCAATCTTGGAGAAGTTCTCGACGAATCGACGGCAGTAGCTGGCGAGACCGAGAAAACTTCTGACTTGCTTAACGTTCTTCGGAGGAGTCCAATCGAGAATAGCCTGAACTCGTTCAGGGTTGACGGCAATACCATCCTTAGAGATGACATGCCCGAGATAGGTTACTTCGGGAAGCCAGAATTCACATTTGGAGAACTTGGCATAAAGTTGATGCTCTCGTAGCTTTTCCAGCACGAGGCGAAGATGTTCAGCATGTTCCTCTTCGTTCTTGGAAAATACCAGAATATCATCCAGATAAACCACGACGAACTTGTCGAGGTAATCCATGAATATATAGTTCATCAGGCGAGAGAAGGTGGCTGGAGCATTGGTTAAGCCGAAAGACATGACGGTGTACTCGTATGAACCATAACGAGTCACGAATGCGGTCTTGGGGATATCTTCCTCACGAACACGGATCTGGTGGTAACCCAACCTCAAGTCGAGTTTAGAGAACACTGATGATCCAGCCAATTGATCATACAGATCATTGATCCGAGGAAGAGGATACTTATTCTGAATGGTAGCTTGATTTATAGGACGGTAGTCTTGGACCAATCGGTTTGTCCCATCTTTCTTCTTGACAAAGAGAGAAGGTGCTCCCCAAGGAGAGCAACTTGGGCGAATGAAACCACTTCGAAGAGATTTGTCGATTTCCTCCTTAAGCTCAAGGAGTTCATGCGGCGGCATCTTGTAGGGTCGCTTGGCTATAGGAGTGGTGCCTGGTTTCAAGTCGATGACGAATTCGACAGCTCTAGCAGGGGGAATCCCTGGGAGTTCTTCAGGAAAGACGTCTAGGAATTCACGCACGACGGGAATGTTTTCAATGCCCTCAAGTGGTGCAGCGTTCAATGCGTTTAAGGCATAAAGTCTGGCCTCGGCATTCCGAACCAGATGAGCATCGTAGCTAATTATTTCATCAGAAGGGTGTAGCAGATGGACGGTCTTGGTGGCGCAAACGATAGAAGCGGTATGCGCCTTTAACCAATCCATTCCCAGAATGAGATCAATGCTACAGGACTTCAGTACGATGGGAGAGACAAGGAATTCCAGTCCTTCAATCTCTACAGGGACGTCGTTGCAAATCATGGAGGTTCGACATTGGCCCGCAGGGGTGTGCACTAATAGAGAAGCGTTCATGTCTTCACTTTTAATGCCATGCATGAATGCAAAGTCTGCTGACATGAACGAATGCGATGCACCTGTATCAAATAAAACGGATGCTGGTACTGAATTTACGAGGAGTGTACCCATCACAGTAGCAGGCTGGTCTTGAGCTTCGTTCAGATCAACGTGGTTGGCATGAACACGGCCATAAGACTTGGCATTGTTGTTGCGGGCCTGGTTGTTCCCACGGCCAGTTGCTGGAAGGGCCAGTTGATTCTGTTTCTGGTTGCATTCCCTAGCACGGTGCCCTGGTTGTCCGCACCTGAAGCACAACCCATTCTCGGGGGTAGGAACAGGAGCTTGGGGTGGTGGAGCTGGAAGCCTCGGCTGCCTGGTTGGAGCAGCCGGCAGACGAGGTGCAGCATAAGACTGCCTTGGGGCAGGTGCAGTTGGACGGTACATGCTATTCGGGATCCATATCTTACGCTTCTGCGAGGGCGGGCCCGAAGATGAGCCCGTGTCACGGTTGCGCCTTTGAGAGCTCTGGTGTTCTTGCAGACCAGTCTCGACATTAATGGCCTTGTTCACCAAGGTGGCGAAATCGGCAAAGTCATGCACTAGAAGTGTGAGCTTGATGTCAGCTTGAAGGCCTTCACGGAACTTCTCCTGTCTGCGAGCATCAGTTGCAATGTCTTCTTCAGCATAGCGGGATAAGTCCAGAAACTCCCGCTGATAAGCTTCAACAGTCTTGTTGCCTTGGGTGAGGTTGCGAAACTCACGCTTCTTCCTGTCCATGATTCCCTGAGGAATGAAGCGGGCACGGAATGCAGCCTGAAAGTCTGGCCAGGAGATGATTGTCCCAACTGGCAGAGTACGCCTATGGCTGTCCCACCATTGAGCTGCGGGTCCCTTCAGGAAGAAGGAAGCAAAAGTGACATAGCTGGCAGGGGCTACATCAGCAGACTCCATCTCATAGGTGATGTCACGGAGCCAGTCATCAGCATCCAGCGGCTGGGTTGAGCTGCGGTACACACTTGGGTTGAGGCGTATGAAATCCTGCAGAGTTGTTGTGTTTGGATGCTGGTTCATATTGGGGCGAGGAAACTGAGCCATCATGTTTTCCATGAACTGGCGATTCATCTCAAGCTGTTGGATCATACCAGCCATGTACTCAGGCGGTGGTGGGAAGTTGCCACCACGACCACGACCAGCTGGTCTAACCATCCTGTTAATATATAACAGGGGTAGTTCAGTATTGAGAAATTTGCATAGACAAGAGTCATTCA